>NC_061110.1:102476012-102478512 GCF_015104395.2 Macrobrachium nipponense
ATTGTTGGGTGTACTCTGGTCTTGTCTTTAGGGGTCGGTAGAAAATTACGTTAGCTTTGTGAATTGCTTTCTCAATTATATGGTCAGGATATTTTAAAGACGAAAGTTGCTTGCGAATTAGTTCAAATTCTTTTTCCAGGAATTCTGGGAACAAATTCGTAAGGCTCTTAAGAACAAGTTACTAGCTACACCTATTTTGATAGAAATGTCATGATAGCTAAAGTAGTGAATGTATGAAAGTGAGAACGTTGGTTTTCTGTATATGGTAAATTTGTATTCTGTCGTATCTCTGATTATTAAAACATCTAGAAAAGGAATTTTGTTGTCTGTTTCCCATTCAACTTTAAATTTGATGCTGGGCACTAATGTGTTTAATTTCGAGAGGAATTCATTGAAATTGCCCCACCTATTATCCCAAAATGTTAGGATATCATCCACGTATCTCATCCACAGCATGTTTTGGGTTTATTGCATTTATTACTGTAGTTTCAAAGTATTCCATGTACAGATTGGCTAGAACAGGACTTAAAGGACTACCCATACTACACCCGAATTTTTGCTTGTAGAATGATTCCCCGAATGAAAATACGTTATTAGATGCACATAATTCAACTAGCTTTATTATTTTGTCAAGCGCAATGGGAAATGATCTGAATAGGGGGATAATTTTACCCTTAAAAACTGAAGAACGTCCTGTACTGGTACTTTAGTGAACAAGGAATCTACATCAAGGCTTAAAAGTTTTATGTTGTGAAGTGGTATATGTGCTTCTCTGAATTTGTGACAAAAATCTTCCGAATGTTTTAATGTGACTGGGAGAAAAGTGCCTAAAAAAGGGGAAAGGAGGCCAGCTAACCATTTAGAAATTTTGTAATTGAAAGCACCGGCACATGAAACGATGGGTCTGAATGGAAGATTGTCTTTGTGAGTTTTGGGAAGGCCATAAAAATAGGGTAATTTAGGATTAATTACTTTAAATTTCTCTAATAGTTCAATACTCTTTTTTGTCTTTGCCAATTAATCTTACTTTCCGAAAAAATTCTGTGGGAACGTTTTGGAGGGGATTTTTCGTCAGTTTTTCGTATGTGTTTTGTGTCGCTAAGGAGCTGGTTGATTTTGTCAAGGTAGAAGTCTTTGTCCATTATTACGATTTTGCCGTCTTTGTCGGATCTACTTATTATAAACATCTAACTTTTTTAGCGAGTGGAGGCTATCCATGAATCTGCGGGGAACAGGATATTTTGTTTTTATGGGCCTCCTTTTATTAGATATATATATATATATATATATATATATATATATATATATATATGTGTGTGTGTGTGTGTATATATATGTATGTATGTATATGTGTGTGTGTGCTACATATATAATTTCACATCACACTAACTCACTAACAATAGCAGCTTTGTGAAACAACCTAATAATAAGATTCAAGGCTCCAATACCTCGGCTCAATCACGTTCGAAATAGTTTAATGAGCGTGGCAGCATTTTGTAGAGCGTTGCTCTTTTCATATCTGTTATGATATTTTGAACAATCTCCAAAATGAGCAGCGACAATGAACCACTGTTATTCACTTTGATATCAAAGGGAAAAACAGTTTCGTATGCAAAATACTATAATTGTTACAGCGTTCTTGTTTTGAGAGAGAGAGAGAGAGAGAGAGAGAGAGAGAGAGAGAGAGAGAGAGAGAGAGAGAGAGAGTTTAACATTATAGTTAATGCTTTCTATAAAAAAAGAGTAATATCCTTTGATTGAAAGTTGCAATAGTGGGAATCTCACTATTTATGGTCAGATTTATATTGCGATAATGTACATCGATAAAAGTATTTTATGTCAACGTTAGAAACTGAAAATACGTGAACATTATCGATAACTCAATATTCGTATCGTTTAAATAACCTGGCGATGGACAAGTCCATATTTCATTAAAGTATTGCAAACATAACAAACTCAGTGAATAAAATCATAAAACTGTGAAAATCGGGAATAAACAAAATCGAGTCTATTTCCGCTGTTCGTACCTAAGATCCCTTTGAAAAATAAATTGACTATAAAGGCCTGATTGCTTTCCATTCCACAATATTTGCGTTATACTAAAACTCATTTACCGTAGTGGTAAATACACCGGAGCATGTGTATGCCGTTAATTATTTATACAAATTGCTTTGTGAATAAATTAATACTAAAGAGGATAGTTGGGAATAGACATAGAAAAACATACACACACTCACACATATATAATTCTATTTCACATCAACTTGATTCATATATACGCTTAAGCTACAATTGTCCTTTAATAGCCAATTCGCTCTACCTCGGAATTAATATATTTTCATATTTGTTAACCGAAAGGAAATATTTTAGTTGATAATCATTTCGTCCTCTCGTGGATTCGAATCAGCGCACAGAGGAGAAGTCAGGACTTCTTCAGTGACATCTTTACCGACTCGGCATACAAGTTGGCTGAGTCTGTAAAGATGTCACTGAAGTCCTG
>NC_061110.1:102483512-102486012 GCF_015104395.2 Macrobrachium nipponense
ACCATTGCATTAAGGAAAGCACTGATTGTCGCACCATTGCATTAAGGAAAGCACTGATTGTCGCACCATTGCATTAAGGAAAGCACTGATTTGGTCCGCAACCATTGCATTAAAGGAAAAAGCACTGGATTGTCGCAACCATTGCCAATTAAGGAAAGCAACTGATTGTTCGCAACCAATTTTAATTAAAGGAAAAAAAGCAACTTTGATCGTCGCACCATTGCATTAAGGAAGGCACTGATAGTCGCACAATTGCTTTAAGGAAAAGCACTAATTGTTGCACCGTCGCCTTAAGGAAAACACTGATTGTGTCTCTATTTCATTAAGGAAACACTGATTGTCGCACCATTGCATTAAGGAATCCTTTGATTGTCGCATCATCGCATAAGGAAAGCGTTAATTGTAGAAAGAAGGGAATAAATCCAGGTGGAGGTGAAAGAGTTTTGTAAAATATCCACATTAGTTTATTAGGTTCTCAGTATCTGGAAAGCTGTTTCTCCTCGTGATTATGAAAAGAGTGTTTTTATTCAAACCACTCTTTTTATTCAGTTTTAATTACTTCCACTCGCTTTTAAACAAATAGCTTGGAAAAATAGTCGAGTTTTGATGTCAAATGAAAGCTGAGCATTCGACTTGTAAACTGTATTTTCATTTCATAGATTTTATGGTTATTATTTATTTTATGGTTTTCCTATACTCTGGTACAAAACGCGAATTTAATGTCTATTAAAAAGAAAAGTAAAGCTGTGCTTACCTTATCCCTTGCGTTTATATTTGTAAAATATTTTACATTTTAGATATTTCAAAGACACTGTAAATATGGGTAGTCCTTTTACTTGAACTTGAAAATAGGCAATAGTTCTGTATAAGACATTTATAGCCCCAGTGAGATGATACGAAATCAGCACAAAATTATATAAAAGGAGTCTGAAGAATTATATTTAATAGGATAAAAATGAAAGGAATAAATTCATTTGTAAAAACAAAGAAGGACAAAATACAAAGTCTCTCAAAACCCGTAATGGAAAAGTGTCAAGATTAAGAAAAAAAAAAAAACTACAAGATATGCATCTCGAAAAACATATACATAGAAAAAGTCAAAGCTCTCACCTCGGGAAAGTCTACCGAACCATAAATCCTGATCCTTGTGTACGCGGAGGTAATCCTACGAGGGGGAAAAGGCGTAACAGAAGGAATTGGGAGCAGTTAGCCTTCCTTGCAAGGCTTCATCTCCCTTGATCCCAACCGATGACGATTTACGAGTTCCTGATCCTTCAGCGCCCCCTTCGGGCTCTCCCAAGGGCGTGAGGAAGCTTAGGGAAAGTCTACTGCGTGATAACAGTAAGGAAAACTAAAAGGGTAACGGAAAATCTCTCTCTCTCGTCCTCTTCTTTCCTTCTAACTCCTTCCTCTTCTCTCTCCATCTCCTCTCTCTCTCTCTCTCTCTCTCTAATATATATAATATATCTATATATATATATATATATATATAGATATATAGTATATATTATATTATATATATATATATATTATATATATATATGTGTGTGTGTGTGTGTGTGTGTGTGTGTGTGTGTGTGTACAGAGAAAACGATAACTCATCTCTCTCTCTCTCTCTCTCTCTCTCTCTCTCTCTCTTCTCTTTTCTTATAGGAAATGATAACTCAGAAATTTCTCTCTCTCTCTCTCTCTCTCTCTCTCTCTCTCTCTCTCTCTCTCTCTCTCTCTCTCTCTCTGATAACTGCTGTCCTTATTTTCACGTATATAGCTCAGAAATATAAAAGGAACCAGTGAGACGGAAATGAGGATAAGTACATCATCATAGATCTAATTTTTTTTTTTTTTTTATCAGATGAATTAAAGGATCAGCAGTTTTTCGTGTTTATGTTACAGGCAGATAGCGAAACCAGGCATTTCGTGAAATGCCTGAAGTTTCAGGTAGATGGCGAAATGCACTTTTGGACATTTGATCCACCCCAAGGGCTAGTACTAAATACGGCAAAATACAATTGACCTTCCAACGGCTAGTACTTAATATAACCAGACAACTGACCTGACTAACAGCTCTCCTAGGGCCGGCCCAAATGATTAGATTTTTATTTACGTGACTAGGAACTAATTGGTAACTCAGCTTGCTGTAGGATCCGAACCACATTATATGGAGAAATGAGTTTCTAATCACCAGAAATACATTCCTCTTGATTCCGCGCTGGCGGCAGCTGGGAGCGAACTCGGGCTACTAGAGTGGTAGGCCAGTACGCAACCGACTCGTCCAGTGAGGACCTTTTGCGGGTGCCTGTAAAAAAAACGTAGACTCACATCAACCGTCCATCTGATGTCTAGGCCATTCCCTTACGACGCTCCTGATTGGCTGTTGATAAGCCAATCACAGGGCTGGAAACTCTTAGTCTCTCTCGAGAGTTCATATATAGGCAGGATGTGTGTTCCACCTCTCCTGAGGGATACGTCTTTCAAAAGTATCCCTCAGGAGAGAGTGGAA
>NC_061110.1:102491012-102581012 GCF_015104395.2 Macrobrachium nipponense
TATGAAACGGAGCAAATTTTCCGAGAATGCGATGTACGCAATTCGGAGATTTATGGCGGAGAATCCGCGCGCGGAGGGAAGGAAAGTTTTTTTCATAAATTCACCATAAATCGAAATATTGTGCTAGAGACTTCCAATTTGTTGCAAAATGAAGGTAAATGATTGAATATTACTAAAATATAAGATTTTTAGCTTACAATTGCGTTTTTCGACCATTTCGATAGAGTCAAAGTTGACCAAACGTGGTTTTTTTCTATTTATCGTGATTTATATGCAAATATTTCAAAAATGAGAAAAGCTACAACCTTCAATTATTTTTCGTTGTATTCTACATGAAATTGCGCACATTTTCATATATAAAACTTTATGTAACGGCTAATTTAAAATGGTGCAAACATTACCACAATCGCACGTATGATTTTTTCGGAAGAGTTACCGCACGGACGTAAGGAAAATGTTATTTTTTTCATAAATTCACCATAAATCGAAATATTGTGCTAGAGACTTCCAATTTGTTACAAAATGAAGGCAAATGATTGAATATTACTAAAGTATAAGAGTTTTAGCTTACAATTGCGTTTTTCGACCATTTCGGTAGAGTCAAAATTGACCGAAGGTGGAAAATTTGTCACTTATCATTTTTTATATGAAAATATTTCAAAACTGATAAAAGTTACAACCATTGTGGTTGTTCTTTTAGTTGTATTCGTGCATGAAATTGCGCACATTTCCATATATAAAACTTTATGTAACGGCTAATTTTTAAATGGTGCAAACATTACCACAATCGCATGTATGATTTTTTTCGGAAGTTACCTCGCGGACGTAAGGAAAAAGTTTTTTCATAAATTCACCATAAATTGAAATATTGTGCTAGAGACTTTCAATTTGTTGCAAAATTAAGGTAAATAGTTGAATATTACTACAATATAAGTGTTTTAGCTTACAATTGCGTTTTTTGACCATTTCGGTAGAGTCAAAGTTGACCGAAGGTTGAAATTTTGGCACTTATCGTTATTTATATAGAAATATTTCAAAACTGATAAAAGCTACAATCATGAGTATTTTTTTGTTGTATTTTAAATGAAATTGCGCACATTTTCATATATAATACTTCATGTAACGGATAATTTAAAACAGTGCAAAAATTATGTCAAAGTGACAAAATAATTTTTGAGATGTGTCACAGATACTTTTTAGTGCGATAAGAAAGAAATTCGCGCTTGCGCGCCTACGTAACGATTGTAAACAAAACAACGCCTTGATCCGTGAACTCCCAGCATCCCCCAAGGTGCGTGATTCAAAAGTTTTTGGCTGGTAGGCCTATAAGTATTTTTCCGCGAATTTTTAAAAAAACTTTTTTGAGTCGACGTATGGTACGTCCATTCGGCATACGGGGGACAATTTGACTCGACGTTTAATACGTCCATTCGGCGTTTAAGGGTTAAGGGACATTTGATGACCCTCCCCCCTGCCCGGGGCTAGTACTAAACACGGCGAAGCAGTGACTCGCCTATGTGTTTAGTACCATAGTAGATTCAAAACACCCGTGCATCTGATGTCTAGGCCAGTCACTTACGACGCTCCTGATTGGCTGTTGATAAGCCAATCACAGGGGTGGAAAGAAACTCTTCGTCTCTCGAGAGAGTTCATATAGTCAAGATGTATGTTCCACCCTCTCCTGAGGGATACTTTTGAAAGAGGTATCCCCAGGAGAGGTGGAACATACATATGAACTCTCTCGAGACTGAGAGTTTCCAGTCCTGTGATTGGCTTATCAACAGCCAATCAGGAGCATCGTAAGGGGAATGGCTTAGACATCAGATGGACAGTTGATGTGAGTCTACTTTTTTTTTTTACAGCCCCCAATAGATGAAAAGACCCCATATAGACTCAACTTTTCTAGACCCGCCCCCCGCCCCCTGCCCCCCAAGGGGCATGGCTACCCCCCCCTCCCCCCTCCTGATAAGCTCATGCATGTACGTGAGGCCTAAAAGGGGCGGGGAACCAACCCCCAAACCCCCAAAAGGGGCGTAGGCCACCTGACCCCATATAGACTCCACTATTCTGGGGGCGTGGCCACCTGACCCCCATATAGACTCCACTATTCTGGGGGGCGTGGCCACCCTGACCCCATATAGACTCCACTATTCTGGGGGCGTGGCGCCACCCCTGACCCCAAATTGACTCCATTTGTATTATAAGCTCATGTACGTACATGAGCTCATATGGGGGGCGTGGCCCCCCCTGACCACCCCAAATAGACTCCACTTGTCTTATAGCTGATATACGTAGATGAGGTTAAAAAGGGGGTGTAGCCACCCTTGACCACAAATCGACTCCACATTATTGATGAGCTCATGTACGTACATGAGGTCGAAAAGGGGGGTGGGGGCGTGGCCACCTGTAACTCTACGGGAATAAAACCAACATTTCAACCCCCACCACCGACCCCAAATTGACTCCACCTTTCCTACCCCCCGAGACGTAACGTAACTCTATGGGAATAAAACCACCATTTCAACCCCCACCCAAATTGACTCCACCTTTCCTACCCCCTGTGACGTCACGTAACTCTACAGGAATAAAACTACCATTTAAACCCCCCACCCCAAATTGACTCCACCACCTCCTACCCCCGTGACGTCACGTAACTCTACGGGAAATAAAACAACATTTCAACCCCCCCCCCACCACCGACCCCAAATTGATTCACTGTCCTACCCCTGTGACGTCACGTAAACTCTACGGGATAAACCATATTTCACCCCCCCCCAATTGACTCCACTTTTCCTGCCCCTCGTGATGTCACGTAACTCTACGGAATAAAACCAACATTTCAAACACCCCCCCCCCCCCCCACGACCCCAAATTGACTCCACTGTTCTACCCCTGTGACGTCACGTAATTCTATGGGAATATTTCAACCCCCGACCCCAAATCGACTCCACCCTTATCCCCCGTGACGTCACGTAACTCTACAGGAATAAAACCACCCCACGACCCAAATAGACTCAGTTCACTGCTTTTTTGCGACTCATGTCCCCTTTAATTGTTTTCAAAGTAACCGGGACGTTTACCTACCTCCTCCTCCTATAAAATCTCTAAATTTATATATGCACATCGCGAATATAGCCTCTATCGACTTCTCTCTCTCTCTCACTCTCTCCTTCCCTCCCGAAGGGCTCTACCCAGATCTATACAATGACGGGAAAGAGGAAAAAATAGACAAGAAAGACAAAATCTGCAACCTTTTGAAAAGAGGGAATTGCAGATTTGGAGAAAGATGTTACTACAAACATCCTAAGATATGTCAAAACTATGAAATATATGGTAAATGTGCATACTTAGATGGATATGGGGATGATTGCAGAGATCTGCATCAAAAAATATGTAAAAACCTAAAAGAAGGAAAAGGATGTAAGTTCGACAAAAATGCAAATATATGCACCCCTGTAGCCATGAATCATAATCAAATAAATAACCAACCAAGTAATAAAATCCAAAATAAGAAAGAAACAAATAAAGAGAGAAATCAAGAATATCAGGTAAAAGAGAAAAGCAAACCACCAATGAGATATGCAGAGGTGTCAGCAAAGAATTTCAAAGCATCAGCTCCGAAATTCCTACTCAAGAGATAATAACTGTATTTATTATGCAAGAGGATATTGCAGAA
Source organism: Macrobrachium nipponense (assembly GCF_015104395.2). NCBI lineage: Eukaryota > Metazoa > Arthropoda > Malacostraca > Decapoda > Palaemonidae > Macrobrachium > Macrobrachium nipponense. Next base: position 102,494,689 of record NC_061110.1, read on the forward strand.
ACGGAGAAAATTGCAGATTCAGACACAAAATGAATAATTATGATGAAGGAAGATCAAATATTATGGAAAAGTTGGATTTTTAATGTCAGAATTTCTGGAAATGAAAAAAAGAACAACTACCAGAACAGGAAAGAGACATGGGAAAATCCTTATTACTATCAGTATTAAATGAAGGAGAAAAACACGCAAACCAATCATAGTGATGAATGCGCAGGGTTAGTTACGAGTAACTCAAAAAGAAAAATAGAGTACTTAGAAGAACTAACCCAAAATGAAAAGAAAATAGATATATGAATATAAGTGAAACCTGGTATTCCCAAGAGACTGGGAATGATGATCAAATAAAAGGGTTCCAAACTTATAGATTCAGATAGAAAAAATAGGAATCAAGGGGGAACCGCAATATATGGGAAAGACAAAAACAAGGAAAAAAATATAGAGAAATATAGTAACTCAGAATGTGAACTAATAGCGGTAGAATTTGAATCTGAAAAATTGATGAACATAGTAATATATAGACCTCCTAATACTAAAGAGTTTGACTTAATAATTGAAAAATTGGATGATATATGTAGAAATCACAACGGACTGGACTATTCTCCTATCTGGAGACTTCAACTTTCCTTTCGTAGAATGGAAAGAACGAATAGGAGATTGTGGTTGTACTTATACATATAAAAAAGAGAGTAATAGTAGTGCAGAAGATAAGAGGCAATTTGAAAAGCTATTAGATATGCTACTAGAATACAACATTCAACAAATAAATCACCTGCCAACAAGAAGGAAAATACTTTAGACCTAGTATTTGTGAACGAGATGAATTATGTTAAAGAAATAATAGTTTATAATGCGAGTATTTCAGACCATAATGTCATAGAATTAACAGTTCATTCCAAAGCAAGTGAAAATAGAGATAAGCAAGAAATGAAAAAGTGGAAGGATATGGAAAATACAACTTCTACAGTAAAAATATAAAATGGTCAGAAATTAATGAAGAATTAAACAAAGATTGGGATAACATTTTCGTAAGTGATGACATAAGGGTAAATACGGAGATATTATATAAAATATTGGAGATAATAGTGGAAAAATATATACCGAAGAAGAAAAGTAAACATCATTCATGCATACCAAGAGACAGAAGAATCTTGTTCCAGAAAATCAGAAAGTGGAAAAAGGTCTTGCAAAAGAAAAAAAAATGCATGGAAAGTTTGTTATAGAACTAAAAAGTAAGATAGAAAATGCAGAAAAAAAGATTATACAATCAAAAGAAAATGAAAAACGGGACTTGGAAGAAAAAACCCATTAAATATCAGCAAAACCCCAAACTATTATACACATATGCGAAGAAAATGAATAAAAGAAGAATAGGGGGGGAAATAGGACCCTCGAGAATTGAAGGGAGATTAAACGAATGAAAAAAAGGAAATTTGCAACATACTGGCAGAACGATATAAGAGAGAATTCACCCCTAGAAATAGATATGAAGATAATGATATAGAAGTAAGGGATGAAAATAGTGAATATTTAGCTGACATAGATATTAATGAAGCTGATATTGTGCAGGCTATTAATGAAATTAAAAATGGAGCTGCTGCAGGGCCATGATGGAATTCCTGCTATTTTGTTAAAGAAAGTAGTTCATTCTATCGCAAAGCCACTTGCAATATTATTAAGACAAAGTGTAGATACAGGCAAGATATATGATGAGCACAAATTAGCGTATATTACCCCTACTTTCAAAAGTGGATCAAGACTAGAGGCAAGTAATTATAGGCCTGTGAGTCTAACATCACATATAATGAAAGTGTATGAAAGGGTAATGAAGAAAAATATTATGAAACATTTAATAAAAAAATAATTTGTTTAATAAAGGAAACAAAACATGGTTTCGGTACCCGGAAAAAGTACACACAAAACCCAACTGTTAGTCCACCGTGAAAACATATTCAAAAATATGAAAGCGAAATGAAACAGATGTGGTTTATTTAGACTTTGCAAAAGCTTTTGATAAAGTAGACCATAATATATTAGCGAAGAAAAATTAGAAAACACAATATCGTGGATAAAGTAGGAAGATGGTTAAAAGAATTTTTACACAACAGAAAACAGATAGTTATTGCAAACGACGAGAAATCGGATGAAGCCAAGGTAATATCCGGTGTGCCGCAAGGTACGGTGTTAGCTGCAATACTGTTTGTTATTATGATTGAAGACATAGACAATAATGTTAAGGATTCGGTAGTGAGTAGTTTCGCAGATGACACAAGAATAAGTAGAGAAATTACTTGTGATGAAGATAGGAACGCTCTACAAAGAGACCTTAACAAAGTATATGATTGGCAGAGGTAAATAGGATGGTATTTAACTCTGATAAATTTGAATCAATAAATTATGGAGACAGAGAAAGAAAGCTATATGCATATAAGGGACCTAATAATGAGACCATCACAAATAAGGAAGCAGTTAAAGACCTTGGTGTGATGATGAATAGGAACATGTTATGCAATGATCAAATAGCAACTCTGTTGGCAAAATGTAAAGCAAAAATGGGAATGTTGTTACGGCACTTCAAAACAAGAAAAGCTGAACACATGATTATGCTTTATAAAACATATGTTCGTAGTCCACTTGAATATTGCAATATGATATGGTACCCACACTATCAAAAGGATATTGCACAAATAGAGATGTACAAAGGTCCTTTACAGCTAGAATAGAAGAAGTTAAGGACCTAGACTACTGGGAAAGACTACAATTCTTAAAATTATATAGTCTGGAAAGGAGGAAGAGAACGCTACATGACAATTCAGGCATGGAAACAGATAGAAGGAATAGCAGAAAATATCATGGAACTAAAAAATATCAGAAAGAGCAAGCAGAGGTAGATTAATAGTGCCCAAAAAATATACCAGGAAAAATAAGGAAAGCACACAGGACATTAATCCACTAACGCACCAGCATCGATAATGCAGCGTCTATTCAATGCGTTGCCAGCTCATCTGAGGATATATCAGGAGTGAGCGTAGATGTGTTTAAGAATAAGCTCGACAAATATCTAAACTGCATCCCAGACCATCCAAGATTGGAAGATGCAAAATATACCGGAAGATGTACTAGCAACTCTCTGGTAGACATTAGAGGTGCCTCACACTGAGGGACCTGGGGCAACCCGAACAAGATGTAAGGTCTGTAAGGTAAGGTCTCCCTCCCTCCCTCCCCTCTCTCTCCCTCTCTCTCTCAGCCATTACATTTTGTTTTATATATATATATATATATATATATATATATATATATATATATATATAATATATATATACATATATATATATATATATATATATATATATATATATAATATAATATATATATATATATATATATATATATATATATATATATATATATATATATATATAGATATATATATATATATATATATTTATATATATTATACACATAGCTGCTTAGATATTCAGAGTATCATGATAAAAGGATATTTTGTGACTGACTTCATCCTTATGTGATACATATATTTATCAATTTGATATCTCCTCCAATAACCAACAGGGACAATGTTATCTGATGAGGAATCACGCACACACACACACGAAGAAACGAGACCTTATCGCCATATTTGCCAAGCTGACTTCACCCCCACGTGAAATTTTATTTATCATAGAATTTGAGTCATAATCTCCATGCCGAACACAAGGAAAAAGGCACACATTTCAATTTTGTTTATTTATTAATACCGAGTTTGAAAGAGGTTGGAAAAAAAAATGTACAAACACAAACGCGATAATATACGCATTCGCTTTTTCAAAAACAATACTTCAACGAAACACACGGCTACTATATATTTTGTAACCTGTTCCTTCACATCACAGCCCTAGTATATACCAAATACATCTTCTCCAGCACTTTCCCGACCGTGTATCAAAGACGACGTTTCATCTAACACCTCAAAGCTTTTAAATTTAGCTAACAAGTTTTTCATTATAAATCTTCCACGCACCTTTCCTCCAACAGGGATAAATTCTTTTTCATTATAGCCACGCAACATATTTTACCAATTTTGCTCATTTCACCACTGAATGTAGCTAACACCAAGTGAATATTGATTCAACCAAGTCGTATTAACCAGCCCGCTTTGACCGATGCCAGGGGTAAAGATAACACATATGACATAGTCATATGATGATTTAAATAATTCTTCCTTCAATTTCTTGACCGAAGAAAAAAAGTGATTGAACCTCATCTGTTTGCTATCTCTGCCCAAACAATTGGCGTGATCTTCATCTTTGGAATAAGCCACGCCCTTTTGTGTGTATTCATTATCTTCAATTGGGGCGCCGATACCGTATTGGGTTAATAAGGTAGCTATGGTGGGTAGATCAACTTCTTCGTCGCTTTCCCAAGATGTGATATTTTCAGGTCTTTTAACAATGGCAGACCCTTCAATACCCCTATCACGAAGACAGGCATATGATGCACCAGTGCGAGAATATCGAAAACCTGCCAATTTGGCATACAGATAAGCTCGAATGACGTCCGCCACCACACCGTAATTCCTGCATGTCACACAATTAGTGGCCACTACTAAACACGTATTCCTCTTCCGGAACTTATTTTCAGACAAGTTCCGAAAAACTAATTTGCACGAGGAGGTTGATGAAGCCATGGCGAGAGTTCACATCTTGATGTGACAATCCTTCAAGAGATAATGAGCTACGAAAACCCCGCAACCCGAGCCCCCTCTATCACAATCACTGATTACAAACCAGTTGTGACGAAGCATCAAGTCTCTCCCAGCAATGATTCACACTAACACGAATAAACAAGTCTTATCATTCCCTCACGCCAAAGGTCCTCCACACATATGACTCATTTTATCAAAATCAGTATCACTCCCAGCCATGATTCATGCTCACACAAATGAACAAGCCTTATCATTTCCTCACGCCAAAGGTCATCCAAACACACACACACACACATATGACTCATATATAAATCTTCCACACATCTTTCCTCCAATGGGGATAAATTCTATCGCTACGAAAATCCCACAAGGCGTGAACTTCATCTTTGGAATACAATACTTCATCGAAACACCATATGTCACACCTGATATTACTTCCAAACTGAACACCATAAATACAACCGACAAGGGAAAATTGATGTTATTCCTTACCCAAAGTGTATAAGAGTAAGTGCTGCACGCAGACCCTCTGTCCTTACAAGTATTTCTCTTGACTGGAACGTCATTTCCCTCCGTCTCTATTCAGTAAGTATCGTATAAAACACTTTCCATTTACTTGAACATATATTATAGTAAATATTAAAAACAGCTATAAGATTCATCTGTATATGGAATAGATATTCTTATAAAATAATGTACCCGTTGAAAGAAGCGGAATATATTCCTCCCTTTCAGATATGGGAAATAACTCTAGTAGTGAACTGTCAGCCGACGAAGTAGCCACTCAAGTCAGACACCATTACTATTATGGTGTTGGAGCCCCAAACTCATTTATTAGGAAGGTGAAAACGGGTCATGACCATGAAGCAGGAGAAGAAGAAGAAGTAGCAGGAGATGCAACAACTCCCACTGGCAGCCCACAACAGTGCAACCCCCGACCAACTTCGCCACCACCCACTACTGAAGGAAACGAGCAACCCGGTGAAGGTATGTAAAACCGATGTGTTTATTTAATAACAGTTCCTGATTCTTTAGAAACATACACTCTTTTTCTCCGTTTCCCTGTTTTCGCTTTCAAATGTATGGTGGGCATAGTAAAAAACACGTATATAATTATTCATAAGGCTTTATTGACTACATAAAGACAGTTTACAAATTCAATACACTAATTGCTGTCAGACCACCTCAGCACGCATCCCAATATAACGTCCATGTGTATCCTTATTTTAACCTGAATATTCCGAAAAGCGTTTAAGAGGAAATGACTAAGACGTCTTAGCAGTTTATCACCGACGTTCACGGGTGAATGATTCTTACAGCTCATCCTGAAATAAGTAAAAAAAGTTATGTGATTCAAGGTGTATGATTCATATATAGAATATATCCTTAATAGAATGTAAATGGGGTACTATAAAAATGAAAGAAAAATATGCATTTACCTTAGTTGTTTAAGTGCGGAGACATTCCTTGTACGTAATAGCACGTTTGACCCCCGACCTCCAATGTGAACATTTAAACTTTTTCAAATATTTAAAATAATATCCCGTTATCCATTTATAATTACCTCCCAAACGAGTGAATGAAAATAAATTTTGTATTAAGGATAATACTTTTTCACACCTCGGTGACTCGCGCAATGAACAAAAAAACTAATGTAAAGACCGCACTTGTACGATTTATCAGGTTGTATTTGTTTTATTAGTCGATAGAGGTTATATTCAGGATGCGCATATATAAATTTAGAGAAATCATTCGAATAAACGTGATTTTTCCACGTAAAAACATACCCAATGACCAACAATATTAATATCAGTAGACGAAGATAATGTATTAGATATAAAAACTAAAGGTTTAATTCTATTTTCTGGCAATGTCAATAATCCTACTTCATCCGAAGCGAACACACCTAAATATTTAACCCTGTCACCGAGTGAATCTTTTAAACTTATTTCAATTTCTTTTGTATCCATTGCATTTAACCTCTAACATCTCACTGAATAACCCTATCCGCATCCACCATTAAAATACCCTTGGTATCCCTGAAAAGTAAAATAATGCAAGGGTTGGGCATGGCCGTACCCAGCCTGATAGACATTTGCATGTTTGCCGAAATTTCCACTGGCATGGAATCTTCAACATCTTCCACCACAAAATTAAAGCAGTAAATAGCTCTACCATTTCTAAAACTATCATAAGTGATCAGATTATCACCGCCACCCCCTATACTCTTCTGCGTCTCGTGGTATAATTGCATGATGGTATTAGGGAAACTACATTGAATATTATATACAGTATTCCCATTAACGGTAATATGTATACTATTATTTAAATCGAAAGATTGAAAATATAGACTATTGGTCGCGTAATCACCTGAAAATGTTTCCATATCAATCATGGCCAATGTGGTTTTTTCAGGTATACAACTGTTAAAAGGCTGATCAATTAAAATAGAATTTTCATTTTGCCCAATAACGTATGTCTTGTATAAAGTCTTATCAAATATATATTGTATAGGATTAACTGCTATCGCCTTATTTAAAGCCGACATTGCGTTATAATGTGGGGTAACTCTATCAATCCATAATTTAGCCTTTTCTACATTCAACATATTTAAATGTCCGTCTGTGTGGGTGCCCATAACCCAGTTATTATTCACTAATTCGAGTCTAAGTCTCAAATCAACCGAATCCAGTAATACATGTCTATAGTCGCTATATCCAAAAGAAGTGGAAAATATGTATGCATACCCCTCGTTTTAATGTCACCAATAACTTTCGTCTCCCACCTGCTGGTTTGACCGAAGGTATTGGCAGTAAATTGCCGAGTTACCCCGTGTGTTACATGATGTCATTGTATAAAAATCCCGCCCGACAGGTGGTAGGTAATGCCGAGGGTTTTATTTTCAACATTTTGATATACGATTGATAGTTAAATACTGGACAGGATTCCACTAACTTTTCATTCAAGAAAACAGAAGCGGATTTAAATAATGTATTACTAATACCATTAATGACCGACACGTGGCCACCATCCGCTAATTGCGCGCCATCTCTATCTATTGTGATATATAATTCTAAAGCTATACTTGACAAATCTAAGAAAGAACCTGCCACCCCATTAACGCGAAATTCTATATATTTATCAGATAGAACTTGATTTATGGAAATATTGCAAGGTGTAAAATCCAGTCTTTCCTTTGAATTAAATGAAGTTTCAATAATTCTCTGTCTATTAACATTCAGGAACAATTCTGATATACCCGCAATATACGATGAAACAGGAACTTGATTACCAGTTCCAGGTATGTTAGGAACTACGCTAGCCATATTTTGTGTTTATATAATTTTAGATGAAGGGTAGAATGAGTGCGTACCCGCTGAATGTCAATTGATGAATGAGTTACAAAAGATCGTACACGTTCTTATTATATTTACTCCTAGATTTAACTCGTGTGCCCTTCCTCTTCCTCCGTTTTTTCTTTCCTCCCACACTCGACCATCTAACTAATCGTTTCACCGTTTTCTTCCGTCTCATTCTTCTTCTCCTTCCAGTACCACTTAAAATTCGTTGTCCAGTAGTTTTGAGGGCCCTTATACCATTTTGTTTTATGGATTCTTTTAAAGGTAAACCACTGTTTACCATATCAGATAACACAGATCTACCGAATTCATTAACTGAAGGTTTCACGGCATTAAATAGAAAAGGAAGCACTTTATGTGCAATACCACTTATGGTAGAAAAAAGACCACTTCCCCTCCTGCGGCCGGGATAGAAAACGGAAATATCCTCAAACCCCGCCCCTCTCCTTAATAAAGGGTATGATAAAAATAGTTTTTTAAATTCCACCTCTGAAGGAGGCGCTATAAACAACTCTCATTTTACTGTTTATACTATTCCCAAACAATTTAAGTGGAGCTTGATTTGCAAGTTCTAGTGTTCTAGTTGACTTGATGGTGTTTACCACCACAATAAGGAATGCCAACGGGTGAACATCGAATTATATACGCACCTATTCATCTAATTTTCCTCTAGGTTTTTTACGGAGCAGGCAAGTAACACTCGAGTCTTTAGTGAAATGTAAAAGGTGTCCATTTTGATCCGTGATAAGAATAGAAATCTGATCCAAGATGTTCGTGTTCAACAATTTGTAGACTGTATTATGTATTCCTTTTCCTCTACCACTTGCTAAAGTAAAACAGTCCAATATATTTACTAGTCTCCCGCCAAAAATCGTCCGGTTGGAAACGATAATCCGTATACACATATATATAATATACCCCACAATTATCAGGTAGAGAATCAAGGGAAACGTGTTCATTCAATTCACGCCCGCCATATATTTCATAACCAGTATTAATATGAAAACCTAATAATTTCGCGGCTTTTCCGCTAAATTTGACGTATATACTTTTAATGTCCCCCGTTTTCAATTCTCTCTCTTGATACGTGGTATAGTAATTCTCCTTAAATCTTCATCCCAATGAAATATACCATTACTATTAAAATAATTTATGAAATTATCACCGTAATAAACTTTCAAATAATCATACACGTCCTTATTAAGAGCTCTCACGAGTCTCTTCATATCCCCCGCTAACATTGCTATTCTCAGTCTATACAAACATGTATGCCTATCACGTTTATGACACTGTAATAAATTCGAGAATGAATAAATCATCTTTGGATAATATAGCGTAATAACTCCCCGGGAACATGATCAAAGCTAAACCTACTTCATATTCAACCCCATTAGGTAATAATATAGGTGTAGGTAATCTATTGGCAAATTTCGAAGGTGTATTTTTGGTATACGTGTCTAAACAGCCGAGACTGCTCAAACATATGGTGTGTTCACCAGCCATGTCGTTTTAAATACTGTGACGGATATATGTCACATATGGTATTTATAAGAAAAGAAAATGTGATAGCATTTTATCTAGTCTTATATGCAGACTGCATGATACAACTCCATTTTCAGTAAACATTATTTGTTCACCGTTCTGATCCAAGACATCGATGGTAATGTAATCCATTACGTCAATGGTATTTAAAGGTTTATAAATGGCATTATGCGGGGACCTTTACCACATGCATCCTAACGTGAAACAGTCTAAGAGATTAACCATTTTATCACCCAAGATGGTAGGTTGAACGATACCCGAATACAGGTTAACGTATTCAATGCCTCGATGGAATATATTTCTACCGCCATGAGTCTCAACGCACCCGAAACTGTATATAAATACCTGACATTTTTTCATTGAAACCGAACATATTAGCTGCTTTAGGACTGAGTTTAATCGTAATTGAATCAATCACATCAACTTTGGCCGCTCCTGCATCGATATGTGGAATGCTCATTCTCTTTGGGGGGGGTGGTCATCATTCCATGAGAATAAACCGTCCCTGCAGATAGCTCCGCGAATATGTTCTCCGTAAAATTCAGAAAATTGTTCAATAATTTCCGTATTAAACGCTCTAGTGATGACATTCATATCACCACCCAACAAACCCGAAATGGACTTATAAATATACGTATAAACGCGTTTCCCATCTGACTCGTTATAGATCGCATTAAATTGAATAGTAAAATCAATGTCTCCTGTTTAATAGCGTAATATAATTTCGGGAGAATGACTCCCACTAGCCCCACTTCATATTCCACTCCTTTCGGTAATGATATAGGAGCAGCTAACCTAGGTTGGTAAATTTTACACTCCCGATTTTCTGGAAATGTACCTATACATGCATTGCTAATCACTTATTATGATATGATCTCTACACATGTTGAATGTAGACTGTATGACTAACAATGGGCATCGGGTTTATAAATATATGTACATAAAAACCTCCACGTTCATGTTATGTTTACGCCATATTCATGAATTTGTTATCTCACAGATTGTCACGTTATTAAAGAAAATGGGGGTCCAAGCCTCTAGCTGCCATGAATGATCATCCTCACCACCCTCCGATCCAGGTAAAATATTATTTATATTATTATTATTATTATTATTATTATTATTATTATTATTATTTTATTATTATTATTATTATTATTATATGATTATTATCTGTTGTTGTTTTTTTTGCAGTTATTATTATTACTATTATCATTATTATTTATAAATAATAAACACGTTCACTCCGGTGCTTATGTAACACGATCTTTACAGATCCCTTCGCTGAAGACTTCCCATTAGATGAAGATTTGATGGGGAGTAATAAATAATGAAGCATCGCGCATTGGTGGAGGGTAGGAACAGAAGGGGATCTTCACTCACAAAGGGAAAGAAAACGGAGGGTAAAAAAGGTAGTGAGTACCATTCATTATCGGCTGCAGTAGGCAATTTTCACACATTGACGTGGCAATGAAGGTTTAAGTAGTAGCATAGCCCGATTACGCGAAGATGGTGCACAGTAACTTCTTTGAAAGAGGTATTCGCTCGGCTATGCTCTACTTGTTTCGTTATTATACACCAGTGTGAGGGATGCCTAGGCGACATGAATGAAAAAATGCTTTTTATGTATGTACTCCACCCCACCCTCACTATGATTGACTCGACCTATGACTCCCTGGAGGAGGCTATTGATTTTATAGCTAATAACTTGGAAGAGAGGGCTCAACCGTACTGAGGGTTCGGGTTGGTGTATGACCTCGCTGGGATAGGGTTGAACTTCATATCACGCGATGTGAGTTAGTGAATATTAATAGCTTCAAGGTGTATCCCAAGGAGTCCGCGGTAGTGATCTGGTTATCAATATTCAGTCCGGGTACAACTGTGTCATTACAGTGTTAGAAGCGTGCATTGTACAATCCGGGATAACCCTCCCACTCATATTAACAACCTCCTCCGTGTCTTAATGAGGAGGATGGGGAGGGGACAATTTAATATCAAACACTCGCCAGCTATGCTGTTGACCATGACTCTTTCAAAAACATTAGAAAAAAAGGGGAATACCTCAACATATATCTGTATAAATTATGTGAATTAGTCATGGGGAAACAGCGGAAAAAACATTGGACGGTACATCTGGAGAGGAAAGGTGGTAACCCCAAAGCCCTCATTTGGTCACACGACCACGTCGTGTTGATTAAGGATATGTTTGGCGTCGTGAAGAAGTTCTGACACGGATTCAAGCAGGGGCGGGGGATTGAGCACGTGGGTGGTATGTGTTACAATTGTTTGACTTTCTTTAATAGTCCCACCATCCGTGAGGCACACACTCAGGCCTATACCGCTTGAACCACAGTCGAATACCAAGAACCCGGCAAATTTAAACAGTTTATTAAAGTTAAAGCTCTGCAGCCAATCTCGCACATGGCTTTCCTGGATTTTGAGGCGTATAAATATTCAACCGAAGACCGGAGAAGACGATCCGAGAACTAGCATCTCGGCAGAAAGCTTTCGCTTACTGCTACGTGATCAGTTGACGATAGAACGGGGGAATATTGTACCCATAGACTAAGTCACGGTGAGAAATGCATTGATGATGTTGTTTGCGGAACATGAACCGGGACTGGGGCGATTATTGCGTGAACGAATGCGTGCGTGTACTTTACATATGACTCCTGAATCCACCCGTAAGTTTGAAGAGAGCACTCATTGCGAAGGATGTAACGTCGAATTCAAAGCTGGAGTCAAGAAATGCGACATCATGCTCATTTTGTGGCACGGGACAACTTTGTGTGTGTACTGTGTCAAAAGCGTAATTTGAATATGCAATTTAAGGAGCCAACTTTAACAGTGCTCGTGCACAATTTGTCCTATGAGATGGCCCTGGTCTTGAAAGAGGCGGGGGCCCAGCATGATTTTGAAATTCTGAAACGCGAGGGTAGTAAATTTTACTCGGCCAGATCGGGCAATCTGAGTTTCGTGGATAGCAACGTGATTAGAGGGACCCTTTCTAGTCTCGCCTCGAGTCATATAAAACAGAAAGGTTCCCTCGAAATCGCACGTCAGTTGTTAACCCAGTATTCTCAGGATTGTCTCGATTTAGTTTTTGGGTACAGGTAAACAGTACTACCCTTATGATTATGTGACAGGTTTCAATATCCTGCGAAAGCCCGGCATCCCTTCTCGAGAGAGTTTCGATTCGGAACTTACGGGAGAAACCCTTTCCAGCGGGGGCTATGCACATGGTCAAGTTTGGAACGCCGCTAATTGCACCAATCTTCTAGATTGTACCATTTTGTATTTGTTAATGGATGTGGGATTATTAGCCGACGTTTATTTAGCTTGGAGGAAGGCTGGCATGGCGCAATTCGGACTAGACCCCGCCCGTTACCTGACTTCTACCTCTCTCTCACTCGATGCTTTCCTATATTCCTCTAAAATTCGTCTCCCCCTCATTTCGAATGGTGAACTCTTATCAATTAATTTGTAAAAACATCCGAGGCAGTTTATTTTTGTAGTCTAGTTTTTTTTTCGAAGGCAATGCGTAGCTATAATCCAGATTTTAAATCCCAGTTTAGGGTGGGTGATCCTCAATCGTATATATTATACGTTGATTCACCAGTTTGTAATCCACAGTTATGAGTAAATACAAAATGCCCTTGGGTGAAAAATAACTGAACTTTCCCCTGTCGAATTAGAAAGTTTTGTCGCTAGCGGTATTACAGCCATTAATTCACAGGGTGAATACCGTTATTTCATCCTGCTTGATACCAAACCAGTTAGACGGGATGTTGCTCTATTGACGGACAATCTCCCTCGCCATTCATCACATGAATGTGACTCACCAGGATCTATCGCCCTGTAGTAAAAACCTAGTGAATAAGTTCAAGGTGAAGCTACCCAGAAAAATGTTAAGTTGACGGGTATGCATTTACCCATGCGTAATCACTTGATCTGTCTTCCCTTATTACAAACGTTGATAAGACTCGGTCTCGAAGTTGATGTAATAAGGAAAATGTAAAAATTCAAACAAGATTTTCATTTGAGGAATATATTCTGGAGAATGCCGAAAGGTGTGCTAAAAGACCGATCCGGACAGGAGGAACACCATCAAAATCATAATGAATTGTCTTTTCTGTGTCACTATTAAAAATTCCTTGAATTATTCTACCCAAACTGTCGTCACCACCGGTGAAGCCTCTCTCCTCAGGAATATGTCCAAACACATGTACAAGTCTTTGGAAAAACTGGGTAATGACAGGTACATTGTGAACCATTGCAATGAGTCTGTTATGGCTGAATTTATATCGGTTTCAGTATACTAGACATGGCGAAGGATATGATGTATCGGTTCTATTACGACATCTTCGAAAGCAGTATGGACACCAAGTTCAGCTCCTTTATACCGACACTGATAGCTTGATCTTTTCCCTGGTGACCCTATACGATAACCTCAATCGGGAACTGAAGGGTGTGCTCAAACCCTACATGGATTTGAGTAATTTTCCCAAAACTCACGAATTGTATGATGAGTCACATAAGGGGGAACTCGGGTTGGTGAAGGGTGAAACAGGGGCTGAACTCATGAGGGAATTTATTGGCGTTAAACCTAAAGTTTATTCGTATCTGACGGAAACTAGTCGTAGTAACACCTTGAAAGGTGCACAAAGGTGCCGGCAAAAGACCATTCCGCATGACCAGTATCGAGCTGTAATAAAAAAAGAATGAGATTACTTATACTCGTGTGCACAATTTGCAAAGAGTAGGAGGCATGATGTGTCATACGAGCCAGCGAAAGGTAGCCTCTCTGTCCTCCTTTAGAGGACAAGAGATATTATGTGACATCTTATGAATCGTTGGCGTATGGACATCCAGACATTGGGGTGGAGGAGGGTATGGCGGAGGAGGGTATGGCGGAGGAGGGGGAGGGGGAGGAGGAGGAGCTAGAGAGGGCAGTGGTGGCGCCGGTAGTAGCAGCAATCTCTCCAATTTTAAATATTCCCGCTCCTAGCACCTCGAGAATTCCTACTCCTATTCCTCCGAGCCTACATCCATCACATCATTTCCCACGGGTGAAAGGACGTTCAAAACGTCGAAGAGAGAATAGTAAAATATACAGTGTTAATTCCTCTCTCTCTTCGACGTCTTTGACTTCTCCTCGACGAGAAATGGTTTCACCCTCTCCTCCAGTTAAACGGAGGGGTATCACACCTTGACCGGGTGTCATAGTTTGCATATTTTACTAAATATTTTATCCTATATTCATATATTTTAATATATTATATTGTATATAATGTATTTTATTATATATTCATATACACAGTTAGTTTTTTTGTTTTATATTTTAAATTATTATACTGTATTTTTTATTATAGTTTACATTTTTACTGTACGTTCTATTTTTATATTGTTGGAAAAAATTAAACAAATATTATTGCCGTCAACTTCCATTCACCCTAATTATCATTAAGGCTTGTATATAAAAAGGAGAGTGTAAAGTACACAACTATAGTCTTGAATGAGCTAACATCATGGCCGCGACAGGTCCCTTCCCTGGGCAGTTGTTAGACCCGTTCGCTAATCCCGCTCATATTATCATCGCGGGGTTTAGTAACAGTGGCAAGTCCGTCCTATGTCAAAAAATCATTGAACTCTATGAAACGCGTTTCCAATACATTTTATATTGCAGGGTATCTGAACACCCCCTCGAAACGCATCCCTCAATAGGTCCCAAATTCAAAGTATCCAAAGAAATTTTAAATCCCTATGATTACGCTGAAAAGGGGGAGACGGAGGTTAATAAAGGTCTATTATTCATACTCGACGATTGCTTCCTCGAGGCTAGTGATAATAAATTTGTCACTAATGCCTTCACAGCGGGACGTCATTCATCTATTTCAGTTATATTCATAACGCAGAATGTTTCATTCGGGCAAGTTTAGTAGAAGTATAAGCCTGAATTGTTCCCATTATATTCTAATGAAAAATTGTGATTTTAGTCAAATTGAAACTTTAGGTCGGCAGTTATTCGGCTGTCAAAAAGCTTCAGCCTTTTCGGACACATATAAAAAGGCCCTATCACGTAACCGCTACGGTTATTTGTTAGTAGACTTCGCTCCGTCAACACCTGAACTGTTACAGCTCCGAACTAATATTCTGGGTGAAACGGAATATCGAAAAGCTTACCAATATGGATAAAGAATGGATACAACTGCTAAAAACTTTGTATGGCGATGCACGGGGTGTGGGTAGTTTCAGCTGGGTGGACTCTTTATTCAGAGTAGCGAAAAATCTGAATAGCCAAATTACGCGTGAAAATGTTAAAGAATTCTTACGTTTGCAAAAGTCTTACACACTGCATAAAGTCACTCGAAAAAAATTCCCTAGAAGAAAAATCATGTCACCCAAACCGCAAGTAATAGCGAGCACCGATTTAGCTGATATGTCCAAATTAGCTCGGTATAATAATGGGTTTAAATATTTACTGGTCTTTATTGACGTGTTTTCCAGATATCTACAAATTGTTCCCTTGAAAAAGAAGGATGGTGTTACTATACGTCGCGCTTTGAAGTAGGTTATCGAATCCTCCGAATTTTCGGGAATTTCATGTTTGAATAGTGATGAGGGTAGGGAATATTATAACAAACATGTCAGAGAATATCTAGATAGCAAAAATATAAAATTATATAGCGTTTATTCGAGAGAAATCAAATCCTCTATAGCTGAAAGAGTCATAAGGACTATTAAGGGTCAGATATATAGATATCTCACACATAAGAATACCTTAAAATACATTAACGTCTTGCGCGACATTGTTCAGAGGTTTGTGATGGTGATATTAATAGCCTGGAGGGTACTGGCAAGTTGGATACGGCAGCTGTTAGTAATAGCGGACACGTCCCCCTTAATATCCAAAAACCACCTATGCTGGCTATATCGCTCACAGGACCTCCTCCTATAAAAAGTGTAGGTGCAGTGACTGGAGGGGAGGTGGTAAACGCCCTGATTACGTTGAAAACAATTAAAGGGGACATGACTCGCAAAAAAATCAATCCCGATTTAACAGGTATTATTCCAATATTTTTTAAAGAACCTCAAAAGTCATGCGTTACGGCTTTTGTTAAGCACTTAGAAGATTCTAACACGGTTGAATGGAATGAAGGAGATTTAGCTCATCCACTCGCAGGTTATAATATTTTAGATATAGCTCGAGAATTTCAAGGGAATAAAAAAACCCACGTTGATAATATTTTGAATTATCACTACTTCATTGAAATGGCGGGGGTTAAAGATTGGATGTTAAGGAATATAGCCATTAAAAAATAAATCGAAACGTGGCGAAATATGGGAAAAAAGGGAGGAGGAGGAGGAAGAGGAGGAGAGGGAGGGGGAGGGGGTGTGAAGGTGAGGGCGGGACATGCGAAAAACAAGATGGCGAGTGTGTGGATGGCTTATTAACGTTTTAGGAACAATGATACCGGAGCTGTTTAGTCACGTGATACTGATTTTGATAAAATGAGTCATATGTGTGGATGACCTTTGGCGTGAGGGAATGATGAGACTTGTTTATTCGCCTTAGTGTGAATCATTGCTAAGAGAGACTTGAGGCTTCATCACAACTGGTTTGTAATCAGTGATTGTGATAAAGGGAGCTCGGGTTGCGGGGCTTTCGTAGCTCATTATCTCTTGAAGATTCACATCTAACTTTTAAAAAAAAGCATCGGTAAGAATGTTTTAAAAAATTAATATACGTACCTCGTATAAAAGAGAAGTATTTCTTAAGGGAGAATTTTTTTTATTGAATTTCCTCCAAGTAAGAATCCTTCATATTAATAAGACTAATTTCCTTCTGCTTACTTTGACATAAAGGAAAAGTTTGTAGATGAATTCTGAGTAGTTGGCGACAATGAGTTCATGCTGATGTTGCAAGATCTTAACGTGAAAGTTGGTGTTTCAAGTCCCTTTCGTATTTATCTAGGTTTCAGGAAACTTCAAATTGAAATCCTTCAAGTTAAAGTTCCATAGCTTCAACTCAACTCCTTTACCCATCGGCTGGCACTTGTACTGCCTTAGGCTTATTGTGCGTTTGTGCATATTATTCTAAAAGTTTCGTAATCATGGTCCTTCACGTAGTACTGGATGTACTACAATTAAATCCATCTTAGCGTTGGGTTTCTTATGTGGGGTTTGATACCAAACAGTTCATGATACTTTGTTGCAGTTGTTGTTGTTGGTAGGGTAAGAAAGGTCTATGGAAGAGCTTAAAAAGGTCTGAAAAAGGTGTTTCTCGTTGAGTTAAAGATACAGGAATTCTAGGATAGGATATTTATTATTTATTCATTAGAATGAAAATTTTAAATATAAAATTAATGTGCATGTTAAACAGTACAGACAAATAACTTTGTTATAAAATAGTGTATTTATTCTCATTTTTGTAAGTGAAAATAATTTTCGAGGTTGCTGAGATGAATAGTGACTCTCCTGAAGCCCATTAGGAAGTGGGAGTGAGAAACAACTATCTTAACAGGAATGAGAGAGAGAGAGAGAGAGAGAGAGAGAGAGAGAGAGAGAGAGAGAGAGAGAGTTTATTGGGTGTAATCAGAGATTTCCCGGGCAGCGCCGGGTTGGTCAGCTAGTGTCTAATAAAATACAGCACATTTATTTCACTTTTCATTGGTGAAACAAGGCTCTGTTTGACCGTAGATTTTAGCAGATTTTAATCTATTTGCTGTATTAAATCTAGTCTCTGTTTCCGTTCAAGTATTTTGTGTTTCCACTTATAACTGAATGTGTTTAATTTGTGTCCTTTTTATTTGATCTTTACTAGTATAAGTAGTGCTAAGTATGATTCGTAATTACGAACACCACTTCACGTTAAGTTAGGAATATAATGTTCATTCTTGAGGTAATGTTTAATAACCCTACTCATCTTGCAGAATTGTTGGAGTTTCAGAAAATGTAACTTTCTGCAAATCCCCTTCTGCTGAACGGGGTAATATGAGCCTACATTCGTGGCTTATTCGCTATTTATCTTACTTTTTTTTTTTTTTTTTTTACTTTGATATTCATCGAATTTATTTTTATTTTGTTATTTCACTTTTATACTTTGTTCTTCATCTCTTCTATATTTCCTCCTCCGTACTAGGAAGCTTTCTGTACTTGGGTACTGGCGCTTGAACAATCCTGCATTGCAGATTAAAATAGTGATCTGCCTTTTAAATAAATAATAATAATAATAATAATAATAATAAAACAGCAACCTCCTTGGAAAAGGCGCCTGGAAAAGCAAATCATGGTGATGAGATCTGACTTGAGTAAACTGAAAGAGATGGCAGAAAAAAAGGCTAAGAAGCAGAAGGGAGGAACGAAAAAAGGTAAGAAAGCAAGGGAACGGGGAGGAACTCAACGAGAAATACAAAGTACAAGAGAGGGGACTAAACAACACAATAGAAGATGTAAAAACAGAGGCTTTAAGCCAAAAGCACATAAGATCCAACGGTACATGAACAGGAATAAGGGATACCAACAGAACAAACTATTCGGAACCAACCAGAAAAGACTATACAGCCAACTAAGAGGAAGACAACCACCCAGAAATTCCTGAAGCCGAACCAAGTAAGAGACTCTGGGAAAACATATGGAGCAATCCGGTATCACACAACAAACATGCAACATGGCTCCAGGAAGTCAAGGAAGAAGAAACAGGGAGAATAAAACAAAGATTCACAGACATCACGACAGACAGTCAGACACCAACTAAAGAAAATGCCAAACTGAAAGCACCAGGTCCCGATGAAGTCCATGGATACTGGCTCAAAAACTTCAAGGCCCTACACCCACGAATAGCAGAACAACTCCAGCATTGTATCTCAAATCACCAAGCACCCAAATGGATGACCACAGGAAGAACATCCTTAGTACAAAAAGACAAGAGTAAGGGAAATATAGCCAGTAACTACAGGCCTATCACCTGCCTACCATAAATGTGGAAGTTACTAACAGGTATCATCCAGTGAAAGGCTAAACTAGGATACAACTACCTAGAGGAGAACAAACACCATCCCCCACCAACAGAAAGGCTGCAGAAGGAAGTGTAGGGGCACAAAAGACCAGCTCCTCATAGACAAAATGGTAATGAAGAACAGTAGGAGAAGGAAAACCAACCTAAGCATGGCATGGATAGACGATAAGAAAGCCTTCGACATGATACACACATGGCTAATAGAATGCCTGAAAATATATGGGGCAGAGGAAAATACCATCAGCTTCCTCAAAAATACAATG
The DNA here is from genome assembly GCF_015104395.2 of Macrobrachium nipponense. Taxonomy (NCBI): domain Eukaryota; kingdom Metazoa; phylum Arthropoda; class Malacostraca; order Decapoda; family Palaemonidae; genus Macrobrachium; species Macrobrachium nipponense. The sequence goes on from NC_061110.1 coordinate 102,514,573, forward strand.
CGCAACTGGAATACAATACTTACAAGCTCTGGAATAAGACTAGCAGAGGTTAATATCAGGAGAGGGATCTTCCAGGGCGACTCACTGTCCCCACTACTCTTCGTAGTAGCCATGATTCCCTTGACAAAAGTACTACAGAAGATGGATGCCGGGTACCAACTCAAGAAAAGAGGCAACAGAATCAACCATCTGATGTTCATGGACGACATCAAGCTGTATGGTAAGAGCATCAAGGAAATAGATACCCTAATCCAGACTGTAAGGATTGTATCTGGGGACATCAGGATGGAGTTTGGAATAGAAAAATGCGCCTTAGTCAACATACAAAAAGGCAAAGTAACGAGAACTGAAGGGATAAAGCTACCAGATGGGAGCAACATCAAACATAGATGAGACAGGATACAAATACCTGGGAATAATGGAAGGAGGAGATATAAAACACCAAGAGATGAAGGACACGATCAGGAAAGAATATATGCAGAGACTCAAGGCGATACTCAAGTCAAACTCAACGCCGGAAATATGATAAAAGCCATAAACACATGGGCAGTTGCCAGTAATCAGATACAGCGCAGGAATAGTGGAATGGACGAAGGCAGAACTCCGCAGCATAGATCAGAAAACCAGGAAACATATGACAATACACAAAGCACTACACCCAAGAGCAAATACGGACAGACTATACATAACACGAAAGGAAGGAGGGAAGGAGGAGGACTACTCAGTATAGAGGACTGCGTTAACATCGAAAACAGAGCACTGGGGCAATATCTGAAAACCAGTGAAGACGAGTGGCTAAAGAGTGCATGGGAAGAAGGACTAATAAAAGCAGACGAAGACCCAGAAATATACAGAGACAGGAGAAAGACAGAAAGAACAGAGGACTGGCACAACAAACCAATGCACGGACAATACATGAGACAGACTAAAGAACTAGCCAGCGATGACAATTGGCAATGGCTACAGAGGGGAGAGCTAAAGAAGGAAACTGAAGGAATGATAACAGCGGCACAAGATCAGGCCCTAAGAACCAGATATGTTCAAAGTACGATAGACGGAAATAACATCTCTCCCATATGTAGGAAGTGCAATACGAAAAGTGAAACCATAAACCACATAGCAAGTGAATGCCCGGCACTTGCACAGAACCAGTACAAAAAGAGGCATGATTCAGTAGCAAAAGCCCTCCACTGGAGCCTGTGCAAGAAACATCAGCTACCTTGCAGTAATAAGTGGTACGAGCACCAACCTGAAGGAGTGATAGAAAACGATCACGCAAAGATCCTCTGGGACTATGGTATCAGAACGGATAGGGTGATACGTGCAAACAGACCAGACGTGACGTTGATTGACAAGGTCAAGAAGAAAGTATCACTCATTGATGTCGCAATACCATGGGACACCAGAGTTGAAGAGAAAGAGAGGGAAATTGGATAAGTATCAAGATCTGAAAATAGAAATAAGAAGGATATGGGATATGCCAGTGGAAATCGTACCATAATCATAGGAGCACTAGGCACGATCCCAAGATCCCTGAAAAGGAATCTAGAAAAACTAGAGGCTGAAGTAGCTCCGGGCCTCATACAGAAGAGTGTGATCCTAGAAACGGCACACATAGTAAGAAGAGTGATGGACTCCTAAGGAGGCAGGATGCAACCCGGAACCCCACACTATAAATACCACCCAGTCGAATTGGAGGACTGTGATGAGCAAAAAAAAAAAAAAAAAAAAAAAAAAAAAAAAAAAAAAAAAATAATAATAATAATAATAAAATAATAATAATAATAATAATATGGGAACAAATCCACAATTATGGGGTACAAATATATCAGAAAATTAAACAGTGAGCTTTTGTGATTGAAAAGGGGAATCAAACAGATTCCGGAAAGCTCTCTGTTTAGATTTATTTTTTAATATATTTCTACCAATACATAACTGTGGATTTGTTTCTTGAAATCATGCTACTCATAGTAGCATGATTTCAAGAATCATGCTACTATGAGTATTTTAAAAAAATAATAATAATAATGATAGCAATAATACAATAACAAAACTGTGCCAGGCTTAGAATGTCAGACTGTGAACAGCTCGATTAATAAGTTACAAGGGTCTTTTTTTTTTAACCTACAAACGAATTAATTACTAATCTAAATATAAATGCCATATTATTTCCCTCAACATCCAATTGCAGTGGAAATTGATTAGCGAGCTTGAAAGGAGATGATGGGCACAAAATTAAAAACGAATTTATTGCATCTTCTGTCTGCCTGTCATTCTCTAATTCTTGGATTGCCCGCATGCTCTCTCTCTCTCTCTCTCTCTCTCTCTCTCTCTCTCTCTCTCTCTCTCTCTCTCTCTCTCTCTCTCTCTCTCGTTGGCCGTGAAAGGAAGCAAAATTATTCTCGGGGAAAAAATTCAGCTTAATTTTATGAAGAGAAAGTTGAATGAGAGAAAAGGCAACTAATTATCTCTCAATGGAAAATAATTATACCTTTGTTCTGTGTTAAGTTGGAATTTTCTTAAATTTTCATAGGTTTTTTTCTTCTTTTCCTTGTAATTACTGCTGAATAATCTTCCTCACATACGGACACACATACATACATACATGTGTATAATACACACACACATACACAAAACACACACACACACACACACACACACATATATATATATAATTATTATATATATATATATTTATATATTATATATATTATTTATATTATATATATTTATATTATTATTATTAATATAACTTACAATTTTAAGAAGTTGCCAAGTATCTGGTTAGAAACTTACCATATATGTATATATATATATATATGTATATATATATATATATATATATATATATATATGTATATATATATATATACATATTATTACGAAGTGCCAAGTATCTGGTTACGACACTTACCATTTATTTATTGTTACCTCACAAAAGCCAGACACCTGAACCCTCATCACAGGTATTAAACGACAGAATACTCTAAAGGCAACAGTGATCCCTTAACAACTTACCAGTATTGCAGAAAATCAGACTAAGTTCATCAAACAGGTGTGAGGTAATCTTGTAAGTAATTAAATTAATCAAAAGGTTATCACTCCATCAACAACTTTAAAAGTCTAAGTATTTCCCTGATTTCAGAAGTCTAAGTACTTCCCTGGTTCTAAGTCACTTCAAGTAAATTGAAGGAAAGCCGGTCAATTACCACTCTATGTTTCTACCTATCATCAATATAATCAAATGCAAATATACTGGTTAGAAATGAAAATATTTATAAAAAATTTAAATACAAAAATTTATTATGAAACTCAAAGTTTATAAGTGAAATTCACAAAATCAGAGAAAATTACTGTTACTTGAAAACAAAGTAAAGTTTAATTAATTCTTGAATCAAATTAAGTAAAATTAAATCAAAATTAATTTATCACAGAATTTAAGAAAATTAATTCAATCAAAATTCAAAAGTGTTAGGCAATAATTGAAAATTTGAAATTAATTCACAAGAGCTAAACAACAATAAAGCTTGAAAAGAATTCTAAGTAAATGCAAATTAATTCACAAGAGTTAAATTTAATTAAATGTGCAATGATTAAGCAATGAAAATAACTAAGTCAATTAAATTGTGAATGTAAATGAAAATGCAGAAAAATGTGGAACAGTATTTCAAAATTAAAAGGCACAAAACGCAATAAGAAAACCGAAAAAAAAAATGCATATAAAATGAAACAAACACAAAACAGAAAAATTTGCAATGTGTAAAACATTGTAACCATCAGTTTTTACCAAACCTTCGTAACCATGTGTTATTAGTTACTAGTTAACCACTGTTCCTATCAGTTATTAGTTTCTTACCAAACCATCATAACCATTAGATATTAGTTGCAACTAATAAAAATATAACACACTTAACCTTTTTGGTATACCAATTTCTTTCTTTGCTGCAGGCTTGTTTCACTTTACAAAAACCAGGCGCCATTACAAAACAATGTTTGTTCAGATTCCACAAAAACACTATTTAACACTAAATATATAAACTATAAGAAATATCAAATATGAAATTCTCAAGTTACGAGTGACCAATTTACGTTACGTTAATATAATCTCAAGGATGTCGAGAGAGAGAGAGAGAGAGAGAGAGAGAGAGAGAGAGAGAGAGAGAGAGAGAGAGAGAGAGAGAGAGAGAGATCTGAACGCCTCGCGGTTCTAAGATATAATGAAATTCTCTTACTTTGTGGAAACTAGACAGGGGAGATGACAAAACGTTTTGAGACAATAATGCTTCCAGAAGCTTCAAAATCTTACGCAACTTTTATAAAAATGTGTAATCTGCACGTGGCTTTGACAAAGACATACACGTATGAGTCCAGTCTGTTCAAAAAAAACATGTATTCGTCTTGAACGACGGAAACAGAAGCCCTTATCACACATGATGACAGATTCCCAAAACACAAATGATGTCTCGAGCTCGCTTATCAAACGCGTTGACAGATTAGGAAAGCAAACGGATCTCGCAGTTCCTCTAATCTCACAGTGCTGACATAATAAGGAAACGATCATAGTTTCGAACGGACAAAGAAAATCTCTCTCCTTTTACATTCTACGTTATATATATTCTTTTACAATATGTAATGCGAAATCTGAACACACATTTAAAACATCCTATCTCTAAGCTATCTAGGAATCTAAAAAAATGTTGCACAATTCTACATAACATTTTATACAGTCACAGAGGAGATATATGCATTTTGAAAGTAGCAATATATATATATATATATATATATATATATATATAGATATATATATATGTGTGTGTGTGTGTGTGTGTGTGTGTGTGTGTGTGTGTGTATGTGTGTGTGTGTGTGTGCAGCAAGACAATCGGCACTTGAACATCGTAACTAGGTAATATATATTATATATATATATATATATATATATATATATATATATATTATATATATATATATATATATATATATTATATATATATATATATGTATATATATATATTATTATATATATATATATATATATATATATATATATATATATTATTACCAAGTTACGATGTTCAAGTGCCGATTGTGTTGCTGACACACACACACACACACACATACATACACACACACACACACACACACACACACACACACACATATATATATATATATATATATACATATTATTATTATTATATATTGCTACTTTCAAAATGCATATATGTCCTCTGTGACTGTATAAAATGTTATGTAGAATTGTGCAACATTTTTTTAGATTCCTAGATAGCTTAGAGATAGGATGTTTTAATTGTGTTCAGATTTCGCATTACATATTGTAAAAGAATATATATAACGTAAAATGTATGTATTATATATATATATATATATTATATATATATATTTATATATATATATTGAGTTATCCCCTGTTCAGGTTTGATAAATACTTTAGAATTATTTGAAAATTCATCAATAGTTTTCTTTAAACCTAGATTATCAAATCGAATTATGTTTCTTGTCTAAGTCAACGAAATTTCCTGTACAACAAATTCATTTATATTTCGTTTATCTCTGAATGTTATTCCTTCGTAATTATACACTGCATTAGCATATATTTCGGTATATTTCATTTCTATTCTCTCATTTTTCCAACTCTTACCATCTTTCATGACGCCAGGTGAGGGATGAAATAAAATAATCTTTCATATTTTGTATTTTGTTTTTAATGGCCTCTTTATATGGATATGTCAGACCTCGTGTCTATCATACATTTCAAAGAGCTATCGAGAATGTAATCTCTGCTACAGCAACAATGTAGCTTAATTACTATAAAAAGAGTCCTAGATAAAGTAATTATATATATGTATTTTTTTTAATTCGTCAAATAGTTTTCATTAAAAATTGTAATCACGCCTCGTCATGTAGAAAATTAACCCGGGTAATTAAGTATAACAAAGCTAAAATGTTTTTTTTAAGTATTATTATTTATTCATTAGAATGAAAATTTTTAAAATAAGATTAATGTGCATGTTAAACAGTACAGACAAATAATTTTGTAATAAAATAGTGTATTTATTTTAATTTTCGTTGGTGAAAATAGTTTTCGAGGTTGCTGAGATGAATAGGCATTACTTGAGGCTCATTTCAGCGTCCCTTCGGCCCCTAGCTGCTAACCATTTCATTCCCTTTACTGTACCTCCTTTCATATTCTCTTTCTTCCAACGTACTTTGTACCCTTTCCTAACAAATGTTTCATAGTGCAAGTGCGAGGTTTTCCTCGTGTTATATCTTTAAAATTTTTACTCTCAATTCCCCTTTCAGCGCTGAATGACCTCAGAGCCCCAGTCTTTAGCCTAAATTTTATATTCCAGTTCCAACTGCAACCACAGTCACGACTTAAAAAGGAATAGAAAAGTAATTAAGCAACAAAATTCATATATTAAAAAAAATAAATATTCCCTTTACTGTACCTCCGTTCATATTCTCTTTCTTCCAACTTACTTTCCAGCCTCTCCTAACAAATGTTACATTTGTTATACCTTTAAAATTTCACTCTCAATTCCCCTTTCAGTGCTGACTGACCTTATAAGTCCCAGCCATTGGCCTAAATTTTATATTCCAATTCCAACTGCAACCACAGTCACGACTTAAAAAAAAAACAGAAAAGTAATTAAGTAACAATTAAAATATTACAAAAAATATTAAGAATATTTTTTATCACTCTGCCTAATAACTACTCTTTGGCCATAAAACTTTCAGCCGCGGCCCATGACTCAGCCACGGTCCGGTGGTGGCCTATGTTGCTGGTAGCCATAGCGCCGCTATTATGGCTAACTTTCACCTTAAATAAATCAAAACTAACGAGACTAGAGGGGCTGCGATTTGGTATGTTTGATGATTGGAGTGTGGATGATCAACATACCAATTTGCAGCCCTCTAGCCACAGTACTTTTTAAGATCTGAGGGCGGACGGACAGACAAAGCCGGCAAAGTAGTTTTCTTTTACAGAAATCTAAAAAAAGGTAAAATAATTGCGGTACAAAAGTGATTTCCGGCGGTAGGTAACAGTCGACTGAGTGCCGGTCATTCAGTTTCCCGTCTCTTTGATAAATACCGCTCGGCAATAGCGACTGGTAATAGCGATCAGTAATAGCAATCAGGATAGAGTACCGGCTATTCCAGCGGAATTCTCGCTTTGCAGTTAATGCAGCATGTCGTCATAATAGGCGAATTTGCTTTTGCGGATTTTATCATCGCCATTTATAACTTTTTTTTTTAATGTGTTTGCAAAAACTGGCAGATATAGATGTAAGTTTAGAGGATATTAAAACATTGCAAGGAATAATAAAAAAAATGAAACTAAATTCCAAAACTAACGATAGTTTAGAAAACAAGAAGGTTACATTAAAAAAAAGAAGAAAAAAGGCCAGGAAATAAAAAGAGGATTTAGAAAATATCGGGAAAATATCCAGGAAAAAAACATAAAACCTGAAAAAAAAGTAAAAAATAATCAACCAAGAATTGCAAATAAAAATCTGAATAGTGCGAAGAAAAATCGAATGAAAATACGCAGAGAAATAAAAAAAAAATAAAAAGAGACATTCCGGAAAAGAAATAAGAGTATTCGGGAATGTTTGAAAACGGATAATAAAAGATACTAAAGAAGTTAAGAGGAAAGATTAAGACGTTGAGAAGCCTTAGGGAAGAGTAGAAAGACTTTTCAAAATGGAAGAAAGACGGATCAGCAATGGGGGAAAAGTAAACAGTAATCTAAACAGAATAAAGATGAAACAGGAGAAGCGAAGTTTGAAGAATAAGGGAATAGTAAACATGATTCGTGAACCACAGAATGGGTTGTGGAAATATTTGAAGAGGGGAATACAGAGTAAAGAGGATTGAGAACACATTTATGAGTAAAGGATAAGGTATAATGACGACACCAGAGCAAAGGATAAGGTATAATGACGACATCAAAATAAAGGATAAGGTATGATGAAGGATAAGGTATAATGGCGACACCAAAATAAAGGATACTGTATAATGGTGTCAACAGAATCAAGGATAAGGTATAATGATGGCACCAGAATAAGCGATAAGGTATAATGACGACAGCAGAATCAAGGATAAGGTATAATGACTACACCAGAATAAAGGATTAGGTATAACAACGACACCAAAATAAAGGATACAGTATAATGACGACACAACAATAAAGGATAAGTAATAATGACAGCACCAGAATAAAAGATAAGGTATACTGATGACACAAGAATAAAGGATAAGGTATAATGATGACACAAGAATAAAGGATACGGTATAATGATGACACAAGAATAAAGGATAAGGTATAATGACGACAACACAATCAAGGATAAGGCATAATGACGACAACAGAATCAATGATAAGGTATAATGACGACAACAGAATAAAGGGTAAGGTATAATGATGACACCAGAATAAAGGATAAGGTATAATGTCGACACCAGAATAAAGGTTAAGGTATAATGACGACACTACAATAGAGCATAAGGTATAATGACGACAACAGAATCAAGGGTAAAGAATAATGACGGCACCACAATAAAGCATAAGGTTTAATGACGACACAAGAATAAAGGATAAAGTATAATGATGCCACCATAATGCAGTACAAGGTATAATGACGACACCAGAATAAAAGATAAGGTATAATGACGAACCAGAATAGAGTATAAGGTTTAATGGCGATACCAGAGTAAAGGATAAGGTATCATGACGACACCAGAATAAAGGATACGGTATAATGACAACAGAATCAAGGATAAGGTATAATTACGACATCAGAATAGAGCATAAGGTAGAATGGCAACAACACAATCAAGGATAATATATAATGATGAACCAGAATCAAGGATAAGGTCTAATGACCACACCATAATAGTAGAGCATAAGGTATAATAACGACAACAGAATAAAGGGTAAGGTATAAAGACGACACCAGAATCAAGGATAAAGTATAATGACGACACTGCAATAGAGCATAAGGTATAATGATGATATCAAAATAAAGGGTAAGGCATAATGATGAAACCAGAATAAAGGATAAGGTATAATGTTGACACCAGAATAAAGGATAAGGTATAATGATGACACCACAGTAGAGCATAAGGTATAATGACAACAACAGAATAAAGGATACGGTAGGATGACGACACAAGGATAAGGGATAAGGTATAATGACGACAATAGGATAAAGGATAAAGTATAATGTGGACACTAGAATTAAGGATAAGGTATAATGACGACATCAGTATAAAAGCTAAGGTATAATGTCAACACCAGAATAAAGGATAGGGTATAATGACGACAATAGAATCAAGGATAACGTCACCAGAACAAAAGATAAGGTATAATTTAACATCCACACTTCACTTCCATAGAGGAGAATTGGCTAAGCAATTCCTTCACGCATCGTCTTGCTAATCTTCTGCAAATATCCTGCTAGTTTGTGGCTCCTATTCTGTGGCTCACAACTTCTCTTATTCTACGAAGCTTTTAATTTCATTCTTCCATCATTCAAACTCGTTAAACTAAACAGTTTCTCATTACCATAAAAGACTGGCAAAGAAACGTCTCATCTGGTACACATTTATTTAATGAGGTAACCGGCGTTGTAGAAGTCAGCGTTGTTTTCAAGGCTATATATATATATATATATCATTCGAGCTACCAATGTCTTTTAATATCTAATTCGCTCTACCTCGGAAATTATATATTTTCATATATGTACCGAAGGGGAATTTTTAGTTGATAATAATTCCCCTTCGGTACATATATGAAAATATGTCAATTCCGAGGTAGAGCGAATTAGATATTATAGGACATTTGTAGCTCGAATCATTTATATGAATCACGGTGATGTGATAATTATTCATATATATATATATATATATATATATATATATATATATATATATATATTATATATTATATATATATCTATATATATATATATATATATATATATAATATATATTCAATGATCATAAATTGGCGTGAAAAAACTACAGAAAGTTACAAAAAATAAACAAACTGGAACAAACTGCATATTTGGTTTTTAACTTTGCCATTCTTGTGACAATAAGTTTTGTTCTCCTTCTTCAACGACAATAGACCTTTACGTGTGATGATGAAAAAAATAAATATTCTCCATTCCGTGAAACTCCGTTATCGGTTGTACGTATTTCACTAATATCACGATAAAAATGATTAATCCACATTTATCATATTTGACTATGACTGCAAGCTTTAGATTGTCTTTGCTTCATAAGCAGAATAAGAGAATTTTTATTCTATTTATTACATAACAATTGCAGTCTCAATTTCACGTCGTATAAACGAAAGGGTTAGAAGAATCAACCCTGATAATTCTATAACTCTATTTTTTCTCTCTCTCTCTTTATCTCTCTCTGAAACAATGATGATAAATATGTTCACTTTGATGGAGAGGTTTTTCAACTCGGCCTGCTATTTATTAATGCAGAAGTCGATGAATTCCAAGAGAAGTAGGGCGATAAGCTAACGAAATAAACAGAAATTTAATTTAAAAAAAAAAGGATATATGACATTACATTGGTCTTTCTATTCGCTTGAGAAAAATAAAGCATATCGCTGGCTGGAAAGCTGTTTATGCAAAATTATCAAAAATTGATGGCATAAGTCTTCAAACACGTATTACTCTTTTGTGTTGAAATGAGGATTTAAAACCTATATATTGATAGTTTTTTTTATTTATTTTTTGTTTGGGGAACTTGCAAAGAGAATAAGCATTTTAATCCCTTCCTTTACTGACCCAGTCAATGATTTAATGTCTTTTTTTTTAAATAAAATTTATCTGCGTGTGTAACTATATTTCCTCTCTCTCTCTCTCTCTCTCTCTCTCTCTCTCTCTCTCTCTCTCTCTTCTCTCTCTCTCTCTCTCTCTCTCTCTCTCTCTCTCTCTCTCTCTCTCTCTCTCTCTCTCTCCTCTCTCATCTCTTTTTATTTAGCCTCTCTACTGTGACCCTAAATATTTAATTTTGATTTTAATAAAATTCCCTTTTCTTCACTTATTTAGTTGAATTTTAACGTAGGATTTTACGAAGTTTTCAGTTTGATGTTTTGTTTCTGACTTTTTGTTTCAGGGAAGAATTATTGATGATCCCGGCATTTTTCTTTCTCTTTTCCTTTCCTGTGCAACTAAAATCCTCAGCCTTTTCTTCCTGTCAGACATTTCTTTAATTGAGTGACAATTCTTGTATTTTTGTTGAGCTTCGCATTACTTTCCTTACGTATTTGTATTTGTATTCTGGAAAGTTTACTCATTGTATTGGTTTTGATAAATGTTCATATTTATTCCAACCATCTTTTTTCTAAGACTTTCATTTCTGTTTTCTAAGTCTTGAGTTATTCCTCATTTTTTTATTACTCACAATTTGGAGTTTTCCTTACAACTTATTCTTTCGCACCGTTTATCTTACTCCTCTTATTTTGGCCTTTTCGTTTTACTGTTCACAGCTTCTCCTTTATTTCTTACTTTCTTTCTTATTTTAAATCTTCATCTGAAAACATTAATGGAGAGAGTCAACAGTGAGGAACTTTTAATCAAAATAAAGTTAGCTGCAAAACAGGGAATCAGACCTCATAAACCCTTGCTATTTGTTCCGCGTTGGACGAGTCGGTTAGATGCTCGACTTCCAATCTCAGGGTCAGGGTTCGATTTCCCGCTCTACCAATACAGAATCAGAGGAATTTATTTCTGGTGAGAGAAATTAATTTCTCGATTTGATTCGGATCCTACAATAAGCTGTAGGTCCCGTACTAAGTAACCAATTGGTTCCTAGCCACGTAAAAATATCTGATCCTTCGGGGCAGCCCTAGGAGAGCTGTTAATCAGCTCAGTGGTCTGGTAGAACTAAGATATATATTTTTTATGGGTTATATGAACAGCGCAATCAACAACAATGTTGACTACGTGGAGTATCTCATTTTGTGGGTCCGGTTTTTGTTGATAGTGACAAAGCAAATTAAAAATGGCCGCTGTTCGAGCATCATATGAGGATGAGACAAAATCCAATAGGTTTCTCTCTTCCTAACAGGAGCAATTTTGTCTCTTTCGTTTCGCCAAAAAAGGTTTTGTAATGGTTACGTCATGACGTCATGGCTGCATTTAACATCGTTTAGCGTGGAATTAAACAAGTATGAAATACCCGGGTCTTCTCTATAACCTGGAAAGTCTCAAATTAGAAATCCAACATCTAAAATCACATTGGCGGCATAATGAATTTAAACTTTTTAATCCATTTTCCTGTGTTCAGAGCTCACTAGATTTTTGTTATACTGATTAACAATTTGTACTGAACCAGTCCTAACACCCCCGCCCCCGCCCCGCCCCGCCCCACAAAAAATAATAATAATGTTACAATTAGTTCCAGGTTAAAACAAAATTTGCTCAACTACTGGACTGAGTTATATCCAATATTTTCTTAAATCCTGGATGAATTATAACCAGAATTTGCTTAAATCCTAAACTGAATTATATCCAAAATATGTTTATTCCTGGACTGCCTTATCTCGAGAAGGTATCCTACTGAACTCGTCCTACCCCCGAAAATTAATGATGTAATTCGTTCCAAGTCAGCAAAAACAATCTTAAAATCCTGGACTGAATTATATCCGAAATTTACTTAAATACTAGAAATAATTAGATCCAAAATTTGATTATATACTGGACTGCCTTATCTCGGGGAGGTATGCTACTGAACTAGTCCTACCGCAAAAAAATAATTTCGCAATTATACTTAGGTTAGCAAAAAATTTCCTTAGCTCCTGGACTGAACCATATCCGAAATTTGCTTAAATCCTGGAAGGAATTAGATGTAAAATTTGCTAAAATCCTGGAAGGAGTTAGATCCAAAATTTAATTGAATCCTTGTAGGAATTAGATCCAAAATTTGCTTCAATCCTGGAAGGAATTAGATTCAAAATTTGCTTTAATCCACGACTGAATTATATCCAAAGTTTACCCAAATCCAGGACAGCATTATCTCGTGAAGGTATACAAATCAAATTATGTACCAAGTTTCATACGAACACCGCAGGTTTGTCGACCTTTAATTGTTCTTTGGTTCCTTTGAAATTTCTTTCCTGCCTTGCTAGATGTAGCACCTTCGCCTTTTTTTTCTTTTTTTTTTTAAATAAAGCTATGTTGAAGAAACAGTCCGCAGTGAATTTTATTTATAAAAAAAAAAAGGTATTTTCGGACGATTAATCACTGACGTCAATGATCCGGCAGCTGACAAAGTATTATACAACCGCCAAAAGTTTTTAGAAACAAAATATAAAAAAATGAAAACTTATCCCAGGCTAGTTTTTCCTCGTGCGGAACTTAAAGGAAAAAAGGAAATCCAACATAAAAAAAAATCTGGAAGACGAAGTTACAAAACGCCTGGAAATCGAAAGAACGGAAGATCTGTCATTTGGAAACGCATAAAATATATGAGGGGGCAGATAAAAACTAATAATTCGCCAAAAGAATTGAATGGTAAGAAAGGACGAGGAAAAATGGATAAAAAGAGAAACTAAAAGCAAACGAAGAGAGAGAGAGAGAGAGAGAGAGAGAGAGAGAGAGAGAGAGAGAGAATGAGTTACAAGGATTATTACTCCATCCGTGGAGACATCGTATGGTCACTTATCTGTAGGAGCAAGTTTTAATGTTCATTCAGTGTCCTAATGATTTTGTCTAGCTTCCTGTTAAACTCTTCCACACTGTTTCTGTTGACAACTTCTGGTAGCATTTTATTCCATGTGTCACATATCTTGTATGTGAAGAAGTTCCCACAATGGGATGTGTTGTATCTCTTCAGTTCTAGTTTCCATCCATTATTTCTTGTCTGGTTCTCGTTTAACGTAAATAGGTTATTGTCTACTTTTCTTATGCCTTTCAAAACAGAGAGAGAGAGAGAGAGAGAGAGAGAGAGAGAGAGTAGAAGAAGAATCGATGTAAAAGAGAAATATTAGAATGAGAACAAAGAAAGGAAATTAAGGAAAAAAAGGGGTGGGTGGGGGGGGGGGTGAGGGGGGGGACGGGGTTGAGGGGTGGGGGTGAGGGGGAGGGGGGGGGGGAGGGTTGAGTCTCCTGCTCTCCACTGGAACGGACTCTGTAAAAACCTCCTGTCAATAAGTTTCAGAGGAGTCTTTGGGTCCTCAACCGTGAAGATCAAGGAACAGAGTTTTTCTTTGCAGGATCCCTACGACTTAAGAACAGTTGGCAGGAGATCAGAGACTGTAGCGAGAGATAGATGAATAGATATCAACTGCTTTACCTATAAGTAAGATTCAGACAACGGACGAATGCTTTATTTTAATCTAAAAAAAATCACAGTCGTAATTGTGAACGGAGAAATGTCAGGATAATCAAAGAAGTCATTCTCTTCCAAATGTTTCTCTTCTCTCTCTCACCACCCCGCCCCCATCTCTCTCTCTCTCTCCTCTCTCTCTCTCTCTCTCTCTCTCTCTCTCTCTCCTCCTCCTTGTCATCATCATACAACCAACGAGATTTCCCTGTCAATGAGTCAGTTTCTGCCAAAACGACTTTCATTGCGAATCTTTTAAATCCATTTCTATGGATTTAAAAGAATAATATTTCAATTAGGCTTCAGATATTTTTCCCGCTGATGCCAATTTAGACAGTTTCAACGTCTGGTTAAATCTTAAATTATGAAGAAGGAGGGGGTTGTTATAGACAACAGAAAAATAGATAGGCTGCTAGGAATTGTAATGTAACAATCAGGAATATAATCTTAAAGGTAATGAGAGACAGCACGAAGTTGCCACACGTTAAATATAACTTTTTTTCTATCACGACGTATTGTGACACGTAATTTCTGCAAGATTAGCCAATAATTATATTTTCAATTATGTAGAAATTTATGAAAAGAAATAAAAAGAATGCAGGGAAATGCAAGTCCGGATTTGCGCTGATTTCATGCGAATATTCACTTTGCATCGCGAAAATTCCTTTTATTGACATAATTATGTCTGGCTTCAGACTTGAAAATCTTGGCAGGGAGATTATGAAGCCGATTTGCATAGCAATTTAATGCTAATGATATGTGGAAATAAGGTAAAAGCTTCATCTGCGGACAAAGGAAACATTACCGCAGGGCAAGTCACAATTAGGCAGAATATCGGCATAGAAAACTGAAGCATGAGAGAAAATAAACAAACATCGTCATCAGTCAATAAGCAAAACGGGTTAAAATTCCCTAGAACAGTGGTTTTTAAACTGGGGCGGGGGGGGGGGTGGGTGGGGGTGGGGGGGGGGGGGTGGGGGGGGGGGGTGCAACTAAGGAGGAGTCAGCAATCTCCAGTGGAAGCTGAAGCCCTAGGGCAAAAAATGTCAAAATTCTCTAATGATATTCGTTATCCTCTTACGAGAGTAAAGAACTAATATTCAGAAGATTATGAAAATAACACAAAAGTATTGACTTATATCGTTACTTTCCTATAGTCTACTACTTTAGTTGGATTCGTTGGGCTTAACCTGTTTTCTAATTATTTGCCTCCCTCCCTATCCCTCTGAAGCAATTCTCTTTCTCTCTTTTTTTCTATTTTCCTTTAAATCTGGGATGAAATTTTACTCATAGATGCTAGAGGGGCGTGGAGGGAAGGACCAACTCTGAGAGGGGGCGTGGTATTAAAAAGTTTAAGAACCACTACACTGGAAAGTCTACCAGTATAATTGACCAGGATGTAGGGAAGTCCTGAAGGAAATATTTCTTAGTGAATGGCAATGACCTCAAAGCTAAACTACAGACACATAAAAACATACTTTATTATCTATATTGCTCTTTTATCAAAGGGTATTTTCAATTTTCAGTATCCAGTGACAAATGAACAATATGGATAATACAGTATATTTTTGTGTATGTTTGTTTGTTTGTTTGTTTGTTTCCTGGTCATTGTCATTCAGTTAGAAAGATTTTTTGTCCAAGAATCCCTTACATGGCGGTTAATCATGGTAGCTACTCGTTGCAGAAGATTTTAATTAGGTTTTCCTATGTGGAATGCCATTTTGACAGATATTATTTCATTACATTGCAAATTGACTTCATAATCTCCCTGCCAAGATTTCGTCAATCGACTGGTTAAGCAACATTGGGGCTGGTCAGTCGTTGGATGGGTGACCGCTCTCCTCGCCGTTGAGTCCTTGGGAAAGGATCTTTACCATAATTTTCTCAGTCTACTCAGCTGTAAATGAGTACCTATCTCTGATGGGGTAGGGTCCAGCTATGGGTTAAATAGCAAAACTCAGCAATGATGGAAAGAAATGAAGGAATAAACGACAACGACGTAAATGGAACCTCTGGCAACAGAGGAGCTTCGTCCGGCAGCCAGGTATTCAACCCAATTGAAGGAGAAGACGGTCAGGTACTTGGAGGTCGTCATCCAGCAACTGACCACCACAACGACAATAACCAACAGCCTGAGATTGGAGCTACAGAAGCAAACCAAAGGAAGAAATGGACAAGAGAAGAAAATAAGGAAATATGGAGATGCTACATCAGAAGCAACCCGACGGAGAGAGGATATAGCAGAAGGTTGGTCAACATCTGGAATGAGAGGAATAACACACGAGCAGAGGCTGGCACACCAAGTAAGGAACATAAAGAAAAAGAACTGGCTCTCCCCAAACAGAAAGAGAAAGAACTGGAAAGGAAATGTCACACGACAACCAATTACACGAAGACGAACTGAGAGACGATGCCACAGAAGACGACAGGGAGGATGAGGCATCAAACAACGACACACGAAGAAACACCGACGAAGTAACAGAGAGGACGGATATGGGTAGAAAAGATTAGACAATGGATGGAGCCAGATACAGAGAGAACAAAGATCCCCTCCATGAAAGCCTACAACGCCAAGAAAATTAAGGAGAAAACAAGTGAGGTCAATGAAATAAATGGGCATACACACCACCAGTATCACAGAAACAAATAACTTGGCATATGCAGGAGCAAGATTAGTAGCAGAACTGATGGGGATACGAACACCAACACCACCAGCACAACCAACCCAACAGAAACCAAACAGCAACCTCCTTGGAAAAAAAAAGGCGCCTGGAAAAGCAAATCATGGTGATGAGATTTGACTTGAGTAAACTGAAAGAGATGGCAGAGAAAAAAAGGCTAAGAAACAACAAAACAAGGGAGGAACTCAACGAGAAATACAAAGTACAAGAGAGGTGACTAAACAACAATAGAAGAGTAAAACAGAGGGTTTAAGGCCCAAAGCACATAAGATCCAAAGGTACATGAACAGGGATAAGGGATACCAACAGAACAAACTATTCGGAACCAACCAGAAAAGACTACAGCCAACTAAGAGGGAAGACAACCACAAGAAATTCCTGAAGCCGAACCAAGTAAGAGACTCTGGGAAAACATATGGAGCAATCCGGTATCACCACAACAAACATGCAACATGGCTCCAGGAAGTCAAGGAAGAAGAAACAGGGTGAATAAAACAAAGATTCACAGACATCACGACAGACACAGTCAGACACAAACTAAAGAAAATGCCAAACTGGAAAGCCCCAGGTCCCGATGAAGTCCATGGATACTGGCTCAAAAACTTCAAGGCCCTACACCCACGAATAGCAAAACAACTCCAGCATTGTATCTCAAATCACCATGCACCCAAATGGATGACTGCAGGAAGGACATCCTTAGTACAAAAAGACAAGAGTAAGGGAAATATAGCCAGTAACTACAGGCCTATCACCTGCCTACCAATAATGTGGAAGTTACTAACAGGTATCATCAGTGAAAGGCTATACAACTACCTAGAGGAGCACACACCATCCCCACCAACAGAAAGGCTGCAGAAGGAAGTGTAGGGGCACAAAAGACCAGCTCCTGATAGACAAAATGGTAATGAAGAACAGTAGAAGGAAAAACCAAACCTAAGCATGGCATGGATAGACTATAAGAAAAGCCTTCGACATGATACCACACACATGGCTAACAGAATGCCTGAAAATATATGGGCAGAGGAAAAAAACACCATCAGCTTCCTCAAAAATACAATGCGCAACTGGAATACAATACTTACAAGCTCTGGAATAAGACTAGCAGAGGTTAATATCATGAGAGGGATCTTCCAGGGAGACTCCCTGTCACCACTACTCTTTGTAGTAGCCATGATTCCCATGACAAAAGTACTACAGGAGATGGATGCCGGGTACCAACTCAAGAAAAGAGGCAACAGAATTAACCATCTGATGTTTATGGACGACATCAAGCTGTATGGTATGAGCATCAAGGAAATAGATTCCCTAATCCAGACTGTAAGGATGGTATCTGGGGACATCAGGATGGAGTTTGGAATAGAAAAATGTGCCTTAGTCAACATACAAAAGGGCAATGTAACAAGAACTGAAGGGATAAAGCTACCAGATGGGAGCAACATCAAACACATAGATAAGACTGGATACAAATACCTGGGAATAATGGAAGGAGGGATATAAAACACCAAGAGATGAAGGACACGATCAGGAAAGAATATATGCATAGACTCAAGGCGATACTCAAGTCAAAACTCAATGCCGGAAATATGATAAAAGCCGTAAACACATGGGCAGTGCCAGTAATCAGATACAGCGCAGGAATAGTGGAATGGAAGAAGGCAGAACTCCGCAGCATAGATCAGAAAACCAGGAAACATATGACAATACACAAAGCACTACACCCAAGAGCAAATACGGACAGACTATACATAACACGAAAGGAAGGAGGGAGAGGACTACTAAGCAAAGAGGACTGCGTCAACATCGAGAACAGAGCACTGGAGCAATATCTGAAAACCAGTGAAGACGAGTGGCTAAAGAGTGCATGGGAAGAGGGACTAATAAAAGTAGACAAAGACCCAGAAATATACAGACAGGAGAATGACAAACAGAATAGGGGACTGGCACAACAAACCAATGCACGGACAATACATGAGGCAGACTAAAGAACTAGCCAGCGATGACACCTGGCAATGGCAACAGAGGGGAGAGCTAAAGAAGGAAACTGAAGGAATGATAACAGCAGCACAAGATCAGGCCCTAAGAACCAGATATGTTCAAAGAACGATAGACGGAAACATCTCTCCCATATGTGGAGTGCAATACGAAAAATGAAACCATAAACCACATAGCA
Organism: Macrobrachium nipponense; assembly: GCF_015104395.2. Classification (NCBI taxonomy): domain Eukaryota; kingdom Metazoa; phylum Arthropoda; class Malacostraca; order Decapoda; family Palaemonidae; genus Macrobrachium; species Macrobrachium nipponense. The sequence goes on from NC_061110.1 coordinate 102,533,797, forward strand.
AGCGAATGTCCGGCACTTGCACAGAACCAGTACAAAAAGAGGCATGATTCAGTAGCAAAAGCCCTCCACTGGAGCCTGTGCAAGAAACATCAGTTACCTTGCAGTAATAAGTAGTACGAGCACCAACCTAAGGAAGTGATAGAAAACGATCAGGCAAAGATAGGGTGATACGTGCAAATAGACCAGATGTGACGTTGATTGACAAAATCAAGAAGAAAGCATCACTCATTGATGTCGCAATACCATGGGACACCAGAGTTGAAGAGAAAGAGAGGGAAAAAATGGATAAGTATCAAGATCTGAAAATAGAAATAAGAAGGATATGGGATATGCCAGTGGAAATTGTACCCATAATCATAGGAACACTAGGCACGATCCCAAGATTCCTGAAAATGAATCTAGAAAAACTAGAGGCTGAAGTAGCTCCAGGACTCATGCAGAAGAGTGTGATTCTAGAAACGGCACACATAGTAAGAAAAGTGATGGACTCCTAAGGAGGCAGGATGCAACCCGGAACCCCACACTATAAATACCACCCAGTCGATTGGAGGACTGTGATAGAGCAAATAAATATATATATATATACATATATATATATATATATATATATATATATATATTATATATATATATAATAATAATAATAATAATAATAATAATAATAATAATAATAATAATAATAATATTAATTCAAAGAAAACTCATAACCACATGAGTCAATACAATGGAAAAGTAAATCCACAAAAAGTATGTCTGCTTGATTTTGTTATCTAAATTGCAAAGCAGATCGGCTTTTGTATTTTGAATAAAAAACAAAATCAAACAGACATACTATTGTGGATTTACTTTTTCAAAATAATAATAATAATATAATAATAATAATAATAATAATAATATAATAAAATAATAATTAATAATAATAATAATAATAATGAAAGGCACGATCCCAAGGCTCCTAAAAAGGAACATGGAAAAATTAAATGATGGAGTAGCTCCAGGACTCATGCAGAAGTGTGTGCTCTTGGAAACAGCGCACATAGCAAGAAAAGTGATGGACTCCTAAGGAGGCAGGATGCAACCCGGAATCCCACGCTATAAAAACCACCCAGTCGAATGGGATGACTGTGATAGACCAAGAAAATAATAATAATAATAATAATAATAATAATAATAATAATAATAATAATAATAATAATAATAATAATAAATTCATGATCACGATGTAAGGGCAATAGTCGCATGACATCAACGCAACTCTAGACTCCTGTAGTTTCCAGCATCTTTTTATATCTTTTTTATTTCTATATGATTGAGAATATAATTATTGGTTAACCTCGGAGGAATTACGTCCCACAATATGCCTTCATGTCTTTATGTATGTCTGTTTGTTTGGAATTAAGTCTCACACATGACTTCATGTATTTATGTAAATCTGTATGTTTGGAATTACGTCCCATATATGAGTTCATGTATTGATGTATGTCTATATGCTTGGAATTACGTCCCTCAATATGACTTCATGTATTGATGTATGTTTGTATGTTTGGAATTACGTCCCACAATATGACTTCATGTATTGATGTATGTCTGTATGTTTGGAATTACGTCCCACAATATGACTTCATGTATTGATGTATGTCTGTATATTTGGAATCACCTCCAACAATATGCCTTCATGTATTGATGTATGTCTGTATATTTGCAATCACGTCCAACAATATGACTTCATGTATTGATGTATGTCTGTACGTCTATTTCGAAGTCGTTTTCATTCAGCAAGAAAGACGTTTTGTTTTAAAGACGCCTTTGTGTCGAGGTTAATTATTCTACGAACGTTTTTTAAGACTCCATTATATCGGGGTCAGTTATTCTGGAAACTCCTTTTCTCTCGATGGATTTCTTCCAGTCATTAGTTGATGTCGAAATGGAAGACCAAACTCCATCAGCAGCAGCAGCAGTTCAGGTGACTTTCGCTAATTAATAAAGTTCATCATTAAATAGAGATTCTTTCTAAATCGACGGAGTTTCAAGCTCCTGGAATAACGTCAAGTAATGAAGTAATGGGAGCCCTTGCGAAGGAGTAAATTAATCATAGTATTTTCAAAAGAGTAAATTGACCGTAATTTAATTGACCTGGAAATACGTTCATTCTTTCTTCACAAACAAACAAAAAAGCTATGAATCTCCTGCTCGGATACATTATTTATGGATTTATTTCTCTTTCTTTTTTTAATTCTGCCACGGGCGAAGCTTATCTAGTTGCTGAAATTCTAACTTCAGGTGCAAAATGATAGTATTTACTTTTGACTGCGATCTAATTTTAGTAGTTATGAAAACAGAAGCTTTCGAAGATGACCTTAGCGATGGTCGAAAGCTCCTGTGTTATATTTATTCACTTAAACTTTATTGTATGCAGCGTTGGTGATTTTTTAAGTATAAAAAAAAAAATCAGTATTTATTTGATTTTTTATATATATTTGATTTATTATTTATTTAGTTATTTGATTTGTTAGATATTTTTACAATTCCTTTTTTCCTCAAAATGTATTTCATGACAGAATTACTATTGATTTATCTTTTAGGTTGCCAGTTCTGGCCTGAAGTATGTACTTGCAATTTCCTTATATCAAAATAAATAGATGCAGCACAATTATCTTTAAGTTACCTCCAAACCATATTTTTTAATTTGTTTGCTTTCAAATTTAAAATTCTAAAAACAATGTACAAAATTCAAAATAATGATTTTTTAATGAAAAAATCGATGATTTAATCACTTGATTAAATCAGTCTGATTTAATCATTTTTAACTCTGATTGATATGCAGTGGCTTTTTCTTAACCATCGAAAACAAAGGCGAAGAATGTGTTTTTATTACTGGGAACAAGGCTAAGCAATTAGTTAAATGACTGTATGATTTGAGCAGCTACATCTAATGCTATCATCATATGGACAAATTATACTTTTGTTCAAGAAACTAAATACTCTTATTTATTCTTAGAAACGCTTTTGCTTTCAACCTTCTCTCAAACAATCTGACATCAGTGGTTCAGTTACTGAAAATAGGTATCTTTTTCTGCAATGAAATTATTCATTGTAAGTTTCAGCACTTAAAAATTATTTCTAATATCAGGTAATCAGTATGGGGTAATCGCACTATATTCTATGTTCTTTCATGATTACATTCAGCAAGATTGATTTAAAAAATTAATATTTGTCGGTGAATCTATCCTACATCAGTTATTCAAGAATAGATAAGAAACATCCCCATAAACATTCTCTTATCTGAATAAAATAGACTACCATGACAAAATAATTATGGTATTCCTTCATACGGTTTCATGTTTTAATTACTGTAAAAATAATATTCTTATAGTTTTTATTTAATGTAAAACGAAGTTATTAAATTAACAACGCAACTTTTTGTTCATAAAAATAATTAAGTGTTTCATATGGAAAGACGAAAGACTCAGTTTTACCTAAAATATAAATAAATAAATAAATGAATAAATGAATGAATGAATGAATGAATGAATGAATGAATGAATGAATGAATGAATGAATGAATGAATAAATAAATAAATAAATAAATAAATAAATAAATAAACAAACAAACAAACAAACAAACGAACAAACAAATAAATAAAATCTAATCTGAGGATACCACATATTTTACGAGGAACGTGGAGTGTGATGAATGGCGAGTTTAAGGAGAAAAGAAAAAAACGTTAATGGAAAATAATAAAAAGACAAAGCAGAGTACGAAGGGGTATTTGTAGTAAATGAAAATATAAAAGATGAGGTGACTACTATATAAATAAAAGATTTCTTCGCCATAAGGGTCGTAGAGAAAAACAAAGAAAAGAAGAGAAACAAAAGGAAACCTTGAGAGCATTAAGAGTATTGCATGTGAAGATAAAAAGAGAAGAAAGAAAAACATAAAAGTTAAGAAAAATAGACACAAAAAATCTTATGACGCCAAGAACTCATCATTGAAGAAAATATGTGGTTAAAATACTTCAGTAATTTAAAAGCGTAACCAAGATGATTTTTCTAAAGTAAATACTTTCATGGAAATGATTGGACGGAAAAGAGGATGAAACTGAATGAATATATAAATTATTTTAAACGTCAGTGATATTTTGTTTTCTTTAATACAATGCCTGAGAATTGTAAGTGTAACCGTAAGTCATTCCAAATTTTGAGTAGCAAACATTCAGTATCAGTTCTGTCGGTCGCTAACTAACGGACTAACGCTACCTCGCGTGGTGCACTGTAGGCATATACATATACGGTGTTTGCAGTGACCCTTAAGGCTCCCATACACAGAACGACTGTCTGAACGACTGTCAGTCAGTGATGTCGTATTTTCTTCACAACATTGGCTTTAGCATGTTACCATATGCAGTTCATCTGATTTTCTTTTTACTTTATTTATGATTTAATGGTTAGAATGCGTATTTTCCGTCACAAGCTTAATATAAAGTATTTTTAACAAAGAAAAATAAAGGATTTCAATAAAATTCATTTGTATAAATAAGCAGGATATGTTTTATAACTTTATTTTCATAATAAAATATGAAAAAGGCAAAGTGAAGAATTTTTTTATTCAGTGCCATGGCATGTCATCGGAAAAGCCACGGAGGGTTGCCAGATGTCACCAGAAAGCCACACTAATAGACGAAATTCCTCAAAACGGCAACCCTGCTGTCAGTATCGTTCGCAAAAACACTGTGTATAGGCTTGTCTGAATGCAAAAGTGGGCGGAGCTTCGTGTCTGAACGATCTCAGCGGGAATCTGTCACGACCAGGTTGCTGGCCTGCGTCATACACAGGTCGTTCAAAATATGGGTTTGTCTGCCGATTTAACGCTATCGCGCGTCAATCTAGAGATGATGCCATGTCTTCTCGAGACAAAATCTTTGTTCAGACTGAAATCGGTGCGGAGATCGTTCATACTGTATGAATAGTGTGTGTGTGGGTCGATAACGACAATCGTTCAGACAGTCGTTCGACAGTCGTTCAGTGTATGGGGACCTTTTAGACTCCTAGCTAGATCGACGGTGTAGCCTTCTAGCCTCCATTCCCGTTTTCCTTATTCAGTCTTGCTGTCCTGCTCCTCTAAGTGTATCTTGTTAGTGCAACTGTAGTGTTTTAGATACCTGTCATTAATTCCCATCATTTTTAAACCTTTATCAGAAATGGTCTAAAGGTGGCCCCCAGTACTTGGCCTGACAGCCAAAATTTCAGAAAATACATCAACATGAGCTGGTGGCCACAGAGGCCTTAGCAACACCGTCTATTCTCTCAGTTGCTGCTCAAGTGCCGTTTTGGGCAGGTGGCGGGTGGGGGGGGCGGGGCCGCGGGGGCAAGATTACGCTTTGTCAACGGCGTCTCTCCCACAGATGTGTGGGCTGATTGAATTGGGCGATTGGCCTCAGGTGTGTTTGTCAAGAGAACGGGGAAAGAGCGTCGGATCTCGGCTTGAAAGTTGAGTCGCCTCCACTGCATCTTGAAGGATTCCATTATGTACCTGGTGACAAAATGGAGGCTCCCGTGCATTTCTCTTTTCCCTCTTTTCCCAATACTAATATCATTGAAATAATGATAGTAAATGAAGAAGAACAGACAAAATGAGTAAACGCATTGGTGTACTAACAGCTGACTCTTTCAGTTCCCTTTTACTCTAACATATTCAGTTCGCAGCGGTGAGAGAGATCATTTATGTCATTATTACCCGCTGCTTAAGGCAGAAGGGATTTTGAGAGGTTTTTATTTTCGCGATCTGTTCACACGGATTTGATCTGCTTTGACTTCTTGCTGAACACGATATATATTTCCAGGTTGATCGCCCAGGTAAGGACCCATCCGACACGAAATCTTACTTCTTACTTAGTTAAATATAATGTGATATTTGAGAGAGAGAGAGAGAGAGAGAGAGAGAGAGAGAGAGAGAGAGAGAGAATCACAAGTCGCGACCGTATGCTATGAATAACCAAGAAAAGGTTATGCTAGAACGATGTCAGAGAGAGAGAGAGAGAGAGAGAGAGAGAATTACAAGCCGCGACCGTATGCTATGAATAACCAAGTAAAGATTGTTCTAAAACAATATACTGAGACTTACAGCCTAGGAACTAACTTGTATTAAATTATCTCTCTCTACATTGAGCGTGAAATGAGCGTGAAAACTGCGGAAAGAATTAAAGATCTCAGACTTTAAAAGATGAAAGACTTAATTCTACGATTATTGCAATAAACACACTCTAAAATATAGGAAGTAGAGAAGGTCTCAGTTCCTTTGGTGTCCATAGCTGAGACCAGTTCAATAACCACACTTTACACCTACCTATGAAGTACTACTGCATTTTCCATTAAATTTTGGTATCGTCTTGAAGTCATATCATTCTAACTGATCTGTAATAATTTGATTAAATCATGATCATTTCTATGTCTTAACTTCCAGTTCCTCATATTCATTCTTCCCAGTTTGATATACAATTTGTAAAGAAAAAAAATCATACTTTCCTATCCAGCAGGAAATGAATTAACTTTCATTATCACTAAATCGTCCGCACTTCTAACTAAATATGTTTTCCTCCTCGTATTCATTGATTTTCCCATTTCCGCTCCATGGCTCCAAATGGATTCTTCATTTCTTTTGTCCTTCTTCTTGGGCATGACTGCCCTCAAACAATGAACGTCATACATACGGGCGCCATTTCTTTCATCCCCTTTCTCACATATATGATAACAGATTTTTCTTGATATTTTTTCGTCTTGATAGTTGTTTCCGCTGCCTTTATTAACTATCCTTCGTCCTTTTATCAAGATACTATGGTAGATTCACATCAACCGTGCATTTGATGTATAGGCCAGTCCCTTACGACGCTCCTGATTGGCTGTTGATAAGCCAGTCACAGGGCTGGAAACTCTGTCTCTCGAGAGAGTTTAAATAGGCAGGATGTATATTTCCACTCTCCTGAAAGACGTATCCCTTAGGAGAGGTGGAACATAGATCCTACCCATGTGAACTCTCGAGAGAGACTGAGAGTTTCCAGCCCTGTGATTGGCTTATTAATAGCCAATCAGGAGCGTCGTAAGGGACTGGTCTAAACATCAAATGCACGGTTGATGTGAATCTACTATAACAGCTACTTATTTGAATTTTGACCTTCTTATTGATAGATGTATCCTTTCAGATAATACATTTGATATTAAGGTAGGATGGAGAAAGTTTGCTTTCATTTCTTTTGCCATTGTTCGTCGAGGAAAGATAAATCGACGGACCTTTTGTTAAAAAGAATGACGAAGGCATAAATTAGTGTCTAAATAAATTAGGAGCTGGAAAGAAAGCGTTGCCTAACTAATGTCAAAAGTTAATAAGAACTCTGAGATTCTGGAAAAACTTTCTAATTAAGGTTTGTCTCCACGGCAATAAATCTTTACTTGCATATCAGTCTCATTTAATGAAATCTTGAATTGTGTCTTACAAAGAGAAATCATAAATCCAAATAAGATTAATTGCTAATTGAAATCTAATGATATCATTTATCCAAAGGGACTACCGGGAATATTTATATTCACCCTCAAATTAACTTATACAACACTTTTTGTAAGGTAATTATATAAGAGAGTACCCAAGAATTCTTTTCAATTGCAATATGAAGAAAAGATAACATAATAATTTTTTCCATTATGATAAAAAAAATTACACCGAAGAATTTTTTTCCATTACGAAAAAATAGATGACACCAAAGAATTTGTTTTCAATTGCTTAATGAAAAAAAGATGACACAAGATTTTTTCCCATTTTGAAAAAAAGATGACACCTAAGAATTTTGTATCAATTATATTATGAAAAAAAGATGACAAAAGAATTTTTTTCAATTCCATTATGAAAAAAAAGAATGGACACGATGAATTCTTTTCTTTAAACTCTATTATGAAAAAAAGATTGACAAGAATTTTTTTTCAAATTCCATAATAGAGAAAAGGATGAAACCAAAACGAATTTTTTCCATTATGGAAAACCAAGATTGACACAAGAATTGTTTTTTTTAATTCCATTATGAAAAAAACGATGACACCTAAGAACTTTTTTTCAATTATGAAAGAAAAGATGGACACCTAAGAAAATTTTTTTCCAGATCGTAAAAAAAGATTAACACCTAAAATTTTTTTAGTCATTTTGGAAAAAAAAGAGGACACCTTAAACGAATTCTTTTTTTCTAAAATCCTCAACAATATGTTAATCTAACTATTATTTGTTAATTTTACTAGTATTTGCAGGAAGTTGTAAAAATTATTTTTCATGTTGTTGGATGACAACAAAATTTGCACAAGGGATGTTACCACTTTTGGGAGTGGCTACTTTTTTCCCACAGGCTACTATATATATTTTATTCCTGGATTCTTTTACTAAAACTATTAATGAAAAAAAAAACGTTATAAACATTAATGAAAAAATAACAAAGCAATACTGAGCAAAACGAATGTTTTACAGGTAACAAGACACCCTTCACAGAAAGTGTTTTTCCTTTTTCTTCTTTCCATAATCTTTGGAAAGCTTGAAACTTCAAGTCAAAGGACCCTTCGGTGGTGGGCTTGTCCCATATGAATAAGGTTCAATCTTCGAAAATAAATAATAATAATAATAAATAACTAATAATAATTCAATAAATAAGTAATAACAATAATAATAAATTCAAATAATAATAAGCTAATAATAATAATAATTTGATGTCGCAATACCATGGGACACCAGAGTTGAAAGAGAAAGAGGAGGGAAAAAATGGATAAGTTATCAAGATCTGAAATAGAAATAAGAAGGATATGGGTATTAGCCCAGTGGGAAATCTGTACCCATAATTCATAGGAGCAACTATGGCACCCCGATCGCCCAAGGATCCCTGAAAAATAAAAAGGAAATCTAGAAAAACCTAGAAGGCTGAACGTAGCTCCAGGACTCATGCAAGAAAGAGTGTGATTCCTAGAAACGGCACAACAGTAAGGTAAAAAAGTGATGGAACCTGTCCTAAGGAGGCAGGATGGCAACCCGCCGGAAAACCCCACACTATAAAATATCACCCCAGTCGAATTGCGGAGGAAACTGTTGATTAGAGCAAAAAAAAAAAAAAAAGAAAGAAAAAAAAAATTAATAAATAATTAAAAATTCTTCCATTAGCAGCCGAGTCTTCAAAATGGAGAGAAAAGGGTACAAATCCACAGTTATGTAAAATGTACAAATATATTTAGATTTAAAAACAGCAAGTATAGCTTTCGGGAATCGTAGTAGGGTTCCCCTTCCCCTATCAATCCAGAACTTGATAAAGGGGAATCCGAACAGATTTCCCAAAAGCCTATTTCCTTGCTGTTTTTATGAATTTAAATAAATGCACATTTACATAAAAACTGTGGATTTGTTTCTTTTTCCAATAATAATAATAATAATTACTCAATAATAATAAGTAAGTAATAATAATAAATAAAATAATAAGTTTCAAAACCAAAATGATTCACTTTCATTATTACCTACGCAACCGTATTTCTCTCTCACCGTTTGACCCTCCTCTCTGTATCCACTCCCACCTTTCCTCTTGTCCTCCTACACCATTTTTTTTTACCTTTTATTGAAGTTAATTGGTCTCCTGGTAGAAATTTAGTCAACTCCTGACCCTATGACCTTTAAACCTTTGTTACAAAAAGAGAGAAAAATGAAAATCAAATGGTAACATTTTGCCAGCGGTCTGGATAACGGTTTGGATTTATTTTCATGTTTGTTGAAGAATATTGGCCTTTCCAAGCCAGCTATTCCTCAGTTTCTGATAAAAAAAACAAAAGTCTTGGGTAGCAATTACACTTTAATATGGATATATATATAATTATATAGATATATAATATATATAATATGATATATATATATATATTTATATAAATATAAATATATTCTATACGATAATATTATATATGATATATATATATATATTATATATAATATGTGTTGGTGTGTGTGTGTGTGTGTGTTTGTGTGTGGTGTGGTGTGTGTGTAGGCAAACGATTGAAAAAAGAAAAAATTTTTTCAAAATCTTTTGGAAAGCAGACAGTTCCAAGAAAATCTGAGACGATCAATTTTAGTATGCTTTGTTTTTAGTCTCCTTAATTTTTAATTTTTTTGATGTTTTAAGCTACCAATCGGCAACAGCATGTTGGGGTTTAACTGAATTCTCTCTCACTTGATAACTGAAAATTCTCTCCTCTCTCTCTCGTCTGTCGCCTCTCTTTCTTCCGTCTCTCCTCTCCTCGTCTCTGCGTCTCCTACCGTCGCTCACTCTCTCGTCCTCGCTCTCTCTCTCTCTTCTCTCCTTCACACGAACAAAGGTTTTTTTTTCCCCATTTTCGTCGCAAAAACACGATAAAACGATGAATTTACATTAAACCTTAACGAATACGGTAGCCGAAAAGAAAATAACTGAATTTACTGTAACCCTGATATAAATCCATCTGTTGACGTTTTTTCTTAAATATTCCATGGACAACGCCGTAATACCTCACTTTCAAGGTGAACGATAAAATTTTTGTCTACAAAGGCAATCAAACTTTTCCCGAGCAAACATTCAATATATTTATTTCCATTTCTGGGCGCCATACTTTAAAACTTAAAACTCACTTTTAACTTTTGCGAATTTTTATAATATAGAACGATGTTTTATAGCAGTCCGCCTGCCTTTATACATTTAGTTGAGAATCCAGGGATGATCTTGGGTGCTGAAATCTTCCTTTGCAAGAAATATTGCAATCATACAAACACCTTTGCTAACAATTCTTTTCTGTGGCCGAATTCTATATTAACATCCTTCCTTATTATAAGTGCTGGTTTCCAGACAATAGGGTTTCCCTTATCTACGTCCCAGACCTTTATTTTCTGAAAGGAACTCGTCATTCACCTTACTCCAAGAATTCAGCCTACCTACCGTTTGCATTCAAATCACCTAGCACACCGCCTTCCTTCGACCAATTAGCCAGCGCGTGCTATGCGCACAAAACACACCACACACCACATTATATTACACATAGATATATATATATATATTATATATATTATATAATATTAGATTACCATATGTCATATTGGGCATTACCGTGATTCATATACACACATCAGAGCTACAAAAATGTTCTTTCATATCTAATTGGCTATAACCTCGGAATTAATAGATTTTCTTATATGTTAACCGTAGGGGAATGTTTTTAGTTTAGGTCGATAAGGAAATTCCCCTTCCGAATGTAACATACATGAAAAGTATATTAATTCCGCTAGGTAGAGCGAATTAGGATATTAAAGGACCATATGTAGCTAGATGTGCGAATATATATGTGTGTAATATATATATATATATATATATATATATAGATAATTATATTAATAATTGTAAATTAATCTATATATATATGTATAGAATATATATAATAATATATTATATATACCTTAATAATAGCATATATATTATTATATTATATTATTATAAATACATTATTATTAATAATATAATATATACCTTATTATAAACATACATAACCTAAACATATAAATTAGAATATATAATTATTATAATAATATATTATAGACATATCATACATATATAGAATAATAGATAATAGAATATATTATATATATTATATATATCATAGTATATAGATATTAACTGATAGTATATGATAAATAATATAAAATAAATATTATATATATATATATATATACTTAATATTATATATACATTAGATATATCATATTATATAATATATAATATATAGATATATAAGATATATATATAATATGGATATATTATATATACCAATATATAAGATAATATACACCCACATAATATAATATATATAATTAATATATATATATAGCTATAGATATATATCATATATTATATTATAGGTAACACACGAATATATATTTGCCACATCGAGCTACATATGCCCTTTAAATAAGCTAACTTCGCTCTACCTCGATTAATAATAATTTTTCATGTATGTTATTCGAAGGGAAATTTTTTATTTTTGACTAAAACATTCCCCTACGGTTAACATACAAAGAAAACTATTAATTAATTGCGTTGGTTAGGAGCGAATTAGATATGAAAGAACATTTGTAAGCTCCGATGTATTGTATATTGGACTCACCAGTTAAATGCAATATGGGGGGGGAACCATAAAATAATAGATATATATATATATTATCATTATATTATATACTATATTATATGTGTCTTGTTGGTGTTGTGTGCTGTTGTGTGTGGGTGTTATATGTGTGCGCATGCACGTTGCGGCGGGGCGAACTGTGAGAAGGCGGGTGTGGCTAGGTTGATTTGAATGCAAAGGTAGGTAGCTGAAGTTACTTGGAGTAAAGTGAATGACGAGTTCCTTGCCAGAATAAAGGTTCTGGGACGAGATGGGAAACATTGTCTGGAAGCCAGCACTGTAAAATAAAAAGGATGTCAATATTAGAATTCGGCCCAGGAGAAGTTAGCCAAAGGTGTGTATGGAAGGCAATAATTCTTGCCAAACGGAAGATTTTCAGCACTAAGATCATCCTGGATTCAAACCTAAGTTATATAAGGGCAGGGCGAACTGCTATATTGTTCTATAATTATAAAAAAGGTCGCCGGTTAGAAAAAAGAGTTTTAAACTGTATTGCGGCCAAGAAATGGAAATAAATTATTTAAATTGAAAGTTTGCGGCTGGGAAAGTTATTGACTTGGTAAGACTAAAAATTTTTCTGTCCACCTTGAAAATGGAGGTATTAACGGAAGTGTCATGAATAAATTTTTAAGAAACGTCCACAGAGATTATTTTTTATACAGGGTTTACAGTAAAGTTAACATTTATTTTCGGCGTATTCGTTAAGGTTGATGTAAATTCATCGTTTATTATCGTCCTTTGCGACCGACAAAATGGGGAAAAAAAACCTTTGTCCTGTGAGAAGAGAGAAGAGAGAGATGAGTACGATGAGAGAGAGACGACGAGCGAGAGAGAGAGAAGAGAACGTGATTATTTCTTTTATTAAACAACATTCCTGTTGTCCGATTGTGACTAACATCACAAAAAATTAATGGTAGACTAAGTAAGAAGACATACAAAAATTGTCGTCTCAGAATTTCTGAAATGTCTGCTTTCAAAAGATTTGAAAAAAATCGTTTTTTCAATAGTTGCCTACACCACAAACACACACACCCACCACACACACACACAACCGACACACATACATATATATATTATTATATATATATATTTATACATTTATATATATATATTATATATATAACGTGTATGCTAAAAAAACGAAAAACTTTTCTTTTTATCAGAACTGAGGAATAGCTGCTGGAAAAGACCAATATCTTCACCCAACATGAAAATCCAAAACCGTTATCCGCGCTGGCAAAATGTACATTGTTTTGGTTTTTCATTTTTTTCTCTTTTTACAATGGTTAAGGGTCATGGGTAGGAGTTTGTTGACTAAAATTTTCTACCAGGAGACCAATGCATAAAAGGTAAAAAAATGGTGTAGCGAGGACAAGAGGAAAGGTGGTGGAGAATAGAGAGGAGGTATAAAAGTGAGAGAGGGAATACGTGCGTAGGTAATAATGAAAGTGAATCAATTTTGTTTTTGAATAAATTGTTATATTATTATTATTATTATTGATTATTATTAATTATTATTTATTATTGGAGAAAACGAATACCAAACACGAATTCCACCCAGAAATTTCCCAAAGCTATCCTTGTTGTTTTTTTAAATTTAAATATATGTTACATCTACATTAACTGTGGATTTTGTTTACTACCATTGTTTGAACGACCCTCCGTGCTTTAACTATGAGGATTTTTATTTTTTATTATTTTATTATTTGTTATTTATTATTACTATTTTGGTTTTTTTTTTTTTTTTTTTTGTTTGCTCCTATCACAGTCCTGCCAATTCGACTGGGTGGTATTTCTTATTAGTGGGGTTCCGGGGTTCCGGGTTGGCATCCTGCCTCCTTAGGTAGTTCCATCACTGTTTTTTCTTAGTTATGTGTGGCCAGTTTCCAGGATCATACTCTTCTGCATGAGTCCTGGACTAACTAGTTTTTCTAGATTCATTTTCAGGGATACTTGGGATCGTGCCTAAGTGCTACCTATGATTATGGGTTACAATTTCCACCCTGGCATATCCCTATATCCTTCCTTATTCTATTTTCAGATTCTTTGATACTTATCCATTTGTTTTTTCCCTCTCTTTTCTCTTCAACTCTGGGGTACCCATGGTATTGCGACAATCAATTGAGTGATACTTTCTTCCTGTTGACTTTGTCAATCTAAACGTCCACGTCTGGTATCTTTGGCACGTATCACCCCCTAGCCGTTTCTGATACCATTAGTCCCCAGAGGATCTTCTTTGCCATGATCGTTTTCTAATCACTCCTTCAGGTTGGTGCTCCGTACCACTTATTTTACTGCAATGGTAGATGATGTGTTTCTTGCCACCAGGCTTTCCAGATGGAGGGGGGCTTTTTGCACCACTGAATCATTGCCTCCTTTTTGTACTGGTTTCTGACATGCACCCAAGTGCCGGGCATTCGGCTTGCTTATGTTTGGTTTATTGTTTCAGTTTTTCGTTATTGCACTTCCTAATAATGGGAGAGATGTTATTTCCGTCTATCGTTCTTTGAACATATTCTACGGTTCTTAGGGCCTTGATCTTGTGACCGCTGTTATCCCATTCGGTTCAGTTTCCTTTCCTTTACTTTAGCCTCTCCCTCTAGTAGCCATTGCCAATTGTCATCCGCTGGCCGTAGTTCTTTAGTCTGTCTCATGTATTGTTTTCCGTGCAATTGGTTTGGTTTGTTGGCCAGTCCTCTGTTCTGTCTTGTCATTTTCCTGGTCTTTTCTGTATATTTCTGGGTCTTTCGTCTAGTTTTATTTAGTCCCTTCTTTCCCATGCACTCTTTAGAAAAAGCCACTCGTTTACTACCTGGTTTTCAGATATTGCCCCAGTGCTCTGTTCTCGATTGTTGACGCAGTCCCTCTATACTTAGTAGTCCCTTTCCCTCCTTCCTGTGTTTTTTGTTTATGTATAGTCTTGGTCCGTATGTTTGCTCTTTGGTGGTATGTGCTTTGTGTATTGTCATATTGTTTCCTGGTTGTCCTGATCTATGCTTGCGGAGTTCTGCCTTCGTCCATTTCAACTATTCCTAGCGCTTGTATATGATTACTGGGCACTGCCGCCCATGTGTTTTATGGCTTTTATTTTTCATACTTCCCCAGCGTTTGAGGTTTTTTTGACCTTGAGTATTCGCCTTGAGTCTCTGCATAATTTCGTTTTCATGATCGGTCCTTCCATTCTCTTCTGGTTTTTTATATCCCCTTCCTTTCCATTTAGTTCCCAGGTATTTGTATCCTGTCTCACTATGTTTTTTGATTTGATGTGCTCCCAATCTGGTAGCTTTATCCCTTCAGTTCTTCCGTTACTTTGCCTTTTTGTATGTTTTTTTTTTGGACTTTTTAAGGCGAAGGCGCCATTTTTTCTATTGCCAAACTCCATCCTGATTGTCCCCAGATACAATCCTTACAGTCCCTTGGATTAGGGTATCTATTTTCCTTGATTGCTCTTACCATACAGCTTGATGTTCGTCCATGAAACATCAGATGGTAAATTTCTTGTTCCTCTTTTCTTGAATTGGTACCCGGCCATCCATCTTCCTGTAGTACTTTCGCATGGGAATACAATGGCTACATACGAAGGAAGTAGTGTGGGGACAGTGAGTCGCCCTGGAAAAGATCCCTCTCCTGGATATTTAAACCTCTGCTAGTCCTTATTCCCAGAGCCTTGTAAGTATTTGTATTCCAGGTTGCTCCATTGTAGTTTTTGAGGAAGCTGATGGTGGTTTTCCTCTGCCCCATATTATTTTCAAGGCATTCTTATTAGCCAATGTGGTGTTGGTATCATGTCGAAGGCTTTTCTTATATTGTATATCCAGTGCCATGATTACTTTGGTTGTCCTTTTCTTCCCTACAGTTCTTCATTACCCTTTTATTTCGTTATCAGGAGCATGGTACTTTTGTTGCCCCAGACACTTTCTCTGCAGGCCTTTCTTGTTGGTTGGGGGGATGGGTGTTTGTCGCCTCTAGGTATTAATTAGATAGCCTTTCACTGATGATACCTGTTAGTAACTTCCACATTATTGGTAGGCAGGTGATAGGCCTGTAGTTTACTGGCTATATTTCCCTTACTCATTGTACTTTTTGTTTTTTACTAAGGATTGTTCTTCCCTGTTAGTCATCCATTTTGGGTTTGCCATGGTGATTTGAGATACAATGCTGGAGTTATTCTGCCGATTCGTGGGGTGTAAGGGCCTTGAAGATTTTTAGAGCCAGTTCCATCCTGGAAACTTCATCGGGACCTGGGGGCTTTTCCAGGTTTGGCATTTTTCTTTAGTTGGTGTCTGGACTGTGTATGGTCGTGATCTCTGTGAATCTTTGTTTTATTCTCCCTGTTTCTTTCTTTCCTTGAACCTTCCGACTTCCTGGGAGCCAGTGCCTGAATTTTGTTTGTTGTGGGATACTGGATTGCTCCATATTGTTTTTTCCCAGAGTCCTCTGACTTTGTTTTTTCTGGCTTCAGGAATTTTCTGGGTTGGTTCGCCCCTTCCCCCTTTAGTTGGCTGTTATAGTTCCTTTTTCCTGGTTAGTTACCGAATAGTTTTTTTGTTCTGTTGGTATCCTCCCTTTGATTCCTGTTCATGTACCTTGCGGATCTTATAGCGCGCTTTGGCCTTAAGCCTCCTTGTTTTTACATCTTTCTATTGTTTGTTTGTTTGAGCACCCCCTCTCTTGTACTTTTTATATTTATCGTTGAGGTTTCCTCCCTTGTTTTCTTTTTGCTTCTTAGCCTTTTTTCTGTCTTATTCTTTCAGTTCAACTCAAGTCAGATCTCATCACCATGATTTGCTTTTCCAGGCGCCCTTTTCCAATGGAGGGTTGCTGTTTTTGGTTTCTGTTGGGTCTTGGTTGTGCTGGTGGCTGGGTTGGTCTTGTTCGAATCCCCATCAGTTTATGCTACGAATCCTTGCTCCTGCATTAATGCCCAAGTTATTTGTTTTCTGTTGATACTTGTGGTGTTGTATTATGCCCATTTTTCATTTCACACCCCACGTTGTTTTCTCCCTTAAGCTTAATTTCTTGGGGGTGGGCTTTCATGGAGGGGGAATCTTTGTTCTCTCTGTATCTGGCTCCATCCATTGTCTAATCTTTTCTACGCCCATTCCGTCCTCTACTGTTACGTTCGTCGGTGGTTTTCTTTTCGGTTCGTTTGTCGTTGTTTGGAATCCCTTTTCATCCTCCCCTGTCGTCCCTTCCTGTGGCCATCGTCTCTCGGTTCGTATTCGGTGTAATTCGTTGTCGGTGTGACATTTCCCTTTGGCATTTCTTCCTTCTTTATTTTGTTGGGAGGGGGAGAGCCAGTTCTTTTTCTTTAATGTTCCTTACTTGGTCTGCCAGCCCCTCTGGCTATGTTTTGGGGGTGGTTATTCCCTCCTTCATTCCAGATTGGTTTTGACCCAATTCTTCTTCGATATCCTCTCTCCGTCGGGGTTGATTCTTGAATGTTAGGCATCTCCACATTTCCTTTCCTTATTTTTCTTCTCATTGTCCATTTCTTTTTCCTTTTTTGCTTCTTGTAGCTTCCAATCTCAGGGCTGTTTTGATTAACTGTCGTTTGTGGTGATCAGGTTTGCCTTGGATGACGACCTCCAAGTACCTGACCGTCTTCCCCTTCAATTGGGTTTGAATATTCTGGGTTGCCGGACGAAGCCTCCTCTTGTTGGGCTATTAGAGGTCCATTTACGTCCGTTTGTCGTTTTATTTTCCTTCATTTATTTCCATCATTGCTGAGTTTTGCGCTATTTAATTTAACCCAATAGCTGGACCCCTACCCCATCAGGGATCGTACTACTCAGTTTACAGCTGAGCAAGATGAGGAAATTATGGTAAAGATCCTTTCCTAAGGAAGCAACGCCGGGGGGAAGGAGATTTTAATTCTTATTTATTATTATTGTTTATTATTATTTAATTTTATTCATTCATTATTATTATTATTTATTATTATTTATTATTATTAATTATTTATTATTTTTAATTAATTATTATTCAGAAGATGAACCCTATTTCATATGGAACAAGCCCATCACAGGTCCTTTGCCTTGACCTTGAAACTTCAAGCTTCTAAAGGAATATGGAAAGAAGAAAAAAGGAAAAAACTTTCAATGAAGTGTTCCTTGTTACCTTTAAATTCGTTTTTGATCCAGTATTCTGTTATTTTTCATTAATGTTTTATAAAAAAAAGTTTTTTTTTTTTTTTCATTAAATAGGTTTAGGTTAACGAATCCAGAGGAAATAAAACTAATTATAGTAGCATGTGAAAAAAGTAACCTCCATGTTGTAACACCACTTGTGGCAATTTGATCATCCACAAACCAATGAAAAATAATTTTTACAACTTCCTTCCCTGCAATCTACTAGAATTACAACAAATAAAAATAGTTTAGATTCACATATTGTTGAGGATTTTAGAAAAAAATTCGTAGGTATCATGCTTTTTTTCAAATAATTATAAAAAAATTTTAGGTGGTAATTCTTTTCTTTCTAATTTGAAAAAAATCTTAGGTGTTCATCTTTTCTTCATAATTGAAAAAAATTGCTTAGGTTGTCATCTTTTATTTTTCCAAATGGAAATTTAAAAAAGAAAAAAATTCTTATGTTCATCTTGTTTTTTTCATAACTGGAAAAAAATTCTTTGGTTTCATGCCATTTTCTCCGTTATGGAATTGAGAAAAAAAAGTCTTGTGTCATTACTTTTTTTCAATAATGGAGTTGAAAGAAAATTCTTTTTGTGGTCCATCCTTTTTTCATAACTGGAATTGAAAAAAAATTCCTTTGGTCATCTGTTTTTTTTTCATAATATAATTGATTCTTAGGTGTCCAATCGCTTTTTTCAAAAATGGGGAAAAAAAAAAATCTTGTGTCACTCTTTTTTCATTAAGGAATTGAAAAAAAAACATTCTTTGTTCTTTGGGTCATCTATTTTTTTTCGTAATTCGGAAAAAAATTCTTTCCCCCCCCCCCAGTTGCCATACGATTTTTTTTCATAATGGGTAGAAAAGAAAATTTATCTGCCGATCTTTTTTTTTCGTAATTGGAATTGAAAAAAATTTCTAAGTGCGGGTTGCCATCTTTTTATCCTAATAAGGAAAAAATTGATGATGTTATCTGTTTTCTTCATATTGCAATTGAAAAGAATTCTTGGTACTCTCTTATATAATTACCTTACAAAAAGGGTTATATAAGTTAATTTGAGGGTGAATAGAAATATTCCCGGTAGTCCCTTTGGATAAATGACATTCATTAGATTTCAATTAGCAATTAATCTTATTTGGATTTATGATTTCTCTTTGTAAGACACAATTCAAGATTTCATTAAATGAGACTGATATGGAAGTAAAGATTTATTGTCGTGGAGACAAACCTTAATTAGAAAGTTTTCCAGAATCTCTGAGTTTCTTATTAACTTTTGACATTAGTTAGGCAACGCTTTCTTTCCAGCTTCCTTTTTTTTTTTTTTTTTTTTTTTTTATTTAGACACTAATTTATATGCCTTTCGTCATTCTTTTTAACAAAAGGTCCGTCGATTTATCTTTCCTCGAGGAACAATGGCAAAAGAAATAAAAGCAAACTTTCTCCATCCTACCTTAATATCAAATGTATTATCTGAAAGGATACATCTATCAATAAGAAGATCAAAATTCAAATAAGCAGCTGTTATAGTAGATTCACATCAACCGTGCATTTGATGTCTAGGCCCGTCCCTTACGACGCTCCTGATTGGCTGTTAATAAGCCAATGACAGGGCTGGAAACTCTCAGTCTCTCGAGAGAGTTCACATGGGTAGGATCCCTGAGGGATACGTCTTTCAGGAGAGGTGGAACATACATCCTGCCTATTTAAACTCTCTCGAGAGACAGAGTTTCCAGCCCTGTGACTGGCTTATCAACAGCCAATCAGGAGCGTCGTAAGGGACTGGCCTAGACATCAAATGCACGGTTGATGTGAATCTACTATATTATCTTGATAAAAGGACACAGGATAGTTAATAAAGGCAGCGGAAACAACTATCGAGACATGAAATATCAAGAAAAATCTGTTATCATATATGTGAGAAAGGGGATGTAAGAAATGGCCGCGTATATGTATGATGTTCATTGTTTCTTGAGGGCAGTCATGCCAAGAAGAAGGACAAAAGGAAATGAAGATTCCATTTGGAGCGGAAATGGGAATTCAATTGAATTACGAGGAGGAAAACACATTTAGTTAGAAGTGCGGACGATTTAGTAATAATGAAAGTTAATTCATTTCCTGCTGGATAGGAAAGTATGATTTTTTTTTCTCTTTACAATTTGTGTATCAAACTGGGAAGAATGAATATGAGGAACTGGAAGTTAAGACATAGAAATGATCATGATTTAATCAAATTATTACAGATCAGTTACAATGATAATACTTCAAGACGATACCAAAATTTAATGCAAAAGATGGAAAATGTAGTATTACTTGGTAAGTAGGTGTAAAGTGTGGTTATTGAACTGGTCTCAGCTATGGACACCGAAGGAACCGAGACCTTCTCTACTTCCTATATTTTAGTGTGTGTTCATTGAAATAATCGTAGAATTAAGTATTTCATCTTTTAAAGTCTGGGATCTTTAATTCTTACCGCAATTTTCACGCTCATTTCACGCTCAATGTAGAGAGAGATAATTTAATACAAGTTAGTTCCTAGGCTGTAGGTCTCAGTATATTGTTTTAGAACAATCTTTACTTGGTTATTCATAGCATACGGTCGCAACTTGTAATTTTTCTCTCTCTCTCTCTCTCTCTCTCTCTCTCTCTCTCTCTCTCTCTCTCTCTTTCACTGACATCGTTCTAGCATAACCTTTTCTTGGTTATTCATAGCTTACGGTCGCGACTTGTGATTCTCTCTCTCTCTCTCTCTCTCTCTCTCTCTCTCTCTCTCTCTCTCTCTCTCTCAGATATCACATTATATTTAACTAAGTAAGAAGTAAGATTTCGTGTCAGATGCGTCTTACCTGGGCGATCAACCTGGAAAAATATATCCTGTTCAGCAAGAAGTCAAAGCAGGTCAAATCCGTGTGAATAGATCGCTAAAATAAAAACCTCTCAAAATCCCTTCTGCCTTAAGCAGCGGGCAATAAAGACATCAATGATCTCTCTCACCGCTGCGAACTGAATATGTTAGAGTAAAAGGGAACTGAAAGAGTCAGCTGTTAGTACACAAATGCGTTTACTCATTCTGTCTGTTCTTCTTCATTTACTATCATTATTTTAATGATATTAGTATTGGGAAAAGATAAATGCACGGGAGCCTCCTTTGTCACCAGGACATAATGGAATCCTTCAAGATGCAGTGGAGGCGACTCAACTTTCAAGCCGAGATCCGACGCTCTTTCCCCGTTCTCTTGACAAACACACCTGAGGCCAATCGCCCAATTCAATCAGCCCACACATCTGTGGGAGAGACGCCAGTAATCTCCCCCCCGCCCGCACCACCCCCACCCGCCCACCTGCCCAAAACGGAACTTGAGCAGCAATTGAGAGAATAGAGGTGTTGCTAAGGCCTCTGTAGCCATCAGCTAATGTTGATGTGTTTTCTAAAATTTTGGCTGTCAGGCCAAGTACTGGGGGCCACCTTTAGACCATTTCTGATAAAGGTTAAAAAATGATGGGAATAAAGGACAGGTATCTAAAACACCACAGTTGCTCTAAGAAGATACAGTTAGAGGAGTAGGACAGCAAGACTGAATAAGGAAAACGGGAATGGAGGCTAGAAGGCTACACCGTCGATCTAGCTAGGAGTCTAAAGGTCCCCATACACTGAACGATTGTCTGAACGACTGTCTGAACGATTGTCGTTGTCGACCCAGACACACACACACACTATTCATACAGTATGAACGATCTCCGCACCGATTTCAGTCTGAACAAAGATTTTGTCTCGAGAAGACATGGCATCATCTCTAGAATGACGCGCGCGATAGCGTTAAATCGGCAGACAAACCCCTATATAGAACGACCTGTGTATGACAGACTTCAATCTCAGGCCAGCAACCTGGTCGTGGCAGATTCCCGCTGAGATCGTTCAGACACGAAGCTCCGCCCACTTTTGCATTCAGACAAGCCCATACATAGTGGTTTGGCGAACGATACTGACAGAAGGGTTGCCGTTTTGAGGAATTTCGTCTATTAGTGTGGCTTTCTGGTGACATATGGCAACCCTCCGTGGCTTTTCCGACCACATGCCACGGCAGTGAAGAAAAAAATTCTTCACTTTGCCTTTTTATGTTTGATTATGAAAATAAAGTTATGAAACATATCCTGCTTATTTATACAAATGAATTTTATTGAGACCCTTTATTTTTCTTTGTGAAAAATACTTAATATTAAGCTAGTGACGTGCAGTTTTCTAACATCACGGAAAATAATTCTACATAGGAAAATACGCATTCTAACCATTAAATCATAAATAAAGTAAAAAAAAAATCAGATGAACTGCATATGGTAACATGCTAAAGCCAATGTTGTGAAGAAAATTCGGCATCACTGACTGACAGTCGTTCAGACAGCGCTCTGTGTATGGCGGCCTTAAGGGTCACTGCAAACACCGTATATGTATATGCCTACAGTGTACCACGCGAGGTAGCATTAGTCCGTTAGTTAGCCACCGACAGAACTGATACTAAATGTTTGCTACTCAAAATTTGGAATGACTTACGGTTACACTTACAATTCTCAGGCATTGTATTAAAGAAAACAAAATATCACTGACGTTTAAAATAATTTATATATTCATTCAGTTTCATCCTCTTTTCCCTCCAATTATTTCCATGAAAGTATTTACTTTAAAAAAATCATCTTGGTTACGCTTTTAAATTACTGAAGTATTTTAACGGCATATTTTCTTCAATGATGAGTTCTTGGCGGTCATAAGATTTTTTGTCTATTTTTTCTTTACTTTTATGTGTTTTCTTTCTTCTCTTTTTATCTTCACATGCAATACTCTTAATGCTATCAAGGTTTCCTTTCGTTTCTCTTCTTTCCTTTGTTTTTCTCTACGACCCTTATGGCGAAGAAATCTTTTATTTACATAGTAGTCACCTCATCTTTTATATTTTCATTTACTACAAATACCCCTTCGTACTCTACTTTGTCTTTTTATTATTTTCCATTAACGTTTTTTTTCTTTTCTCTCCTTAAACTCTCCATTCATCACACTCTACGTTCCTCGTAAAATATGTGATATCCTCAGATTAGATTTTATTTATTTATTTATTTATTTATTTATTTACTTATTTTTTATTTATTTATTTATTTATTTATTTATTTATTTATTTATCTATATATCTATTTATATTTTGAGGTAAAACTGAGTCTTTCGTCTTTCCATATGAAACACTTAATTATTTTTATGAACAAAAAGTTGCGTTGTTAATTTAATAACTTCGTTGTACATTAAAAAAAAACTGTAAGAATATTATTTTTACAGTAATTAAAACATGAAACCGTATGAAGGAATACCATCATTATTTTGTCATGGTAATCTATTTTATTCAGTTAAGAGGATGATTATGGGGATGTTTCTTATCTATTCTTGAATAAGTGATGTAGGAGAGATTCACCGACAAATATTAATTTCTTAAATCAATCTTGCTGAATGTAATCATGAAAGAACATAGAATATAGTACGATTACCCCATACTGATTACCTAATATTAGAAATAATTTTTAAGTGCTGAAACTTATAATGAATAATTTCATTGCAGAAAAAGAGACATATTTTCAGTAACTAAACCACTGATGTCAGATTGTTTGAGAGAAGGTTGAAACCAAAAGCGTTTCTAAGAATAAATAAGAGTATTTAGTTTCTTGAACAAAAGTATGATTTGTCCATATGATGATAGCATTAAATGTAGCTGTTCAAATCATACAGTCATTCAACTAATTGCTTAGCCTTGTTCCCAGTAATAAAAACATTCTTCGCCTTTGTTTTCGATGGTTAAGAAAAAGCCACTGCATATCAATCAGAGTTAAAAATGATTAAATCAGACTGATTTAATCAAGTGATTAAATCATCGATTTTTTCATTAAAAAATCATTATTTTGAATTTTGTACATTGTTTTTAGAATTTTAAATTTGAAAGCAAACAAATTAAAAAATATGGTTTTAAGGTAACTTAAAGATAATTGTGCTGCATCTATTTATTTTGATATAAAAAAATTGCAAGTACATACTTCAGACCAGAACTGGTAACCTAAATGATAAATCAATAGTAATTTTGTCATGAAATACATTTTGAGGAAAAAATTAATTGTAAAAATATCTAACAAATCAAATAACTAAATAAATAAAAAATCAAATATATAAAAAAAATCAAATAAATACTGATTTTTTATTTTTTTTATTTTTTATTTAAAAAATCACCAACCCTGCATACAATAAAGTTTAAGTGAATAAATATAACACAGGAGCTTTCGACCATCGCTAAGGTTCTCTTCGAAAGCTTCTGTTTTCATAACTACTAAAATTAGATCGCAGTCAAAAGTAAATACTATCATTTTGCACCTGAAGTTAGAATTTCAGCAACTAGATAAGCTTCGCCCGTGGCAGAATAAAAAAGAAAAAAAAGAAAGATAAATAAATCCATAAATAATGTATCCGAGCAGGACATTCATAACTTCTTTGTTTGTGAAGAAAGAATGAAGCTATTTCCGGGTCAATTAAATGACGGTCAATTTACTCTTTTGAAAATACTATGATTAATTTGCTCCTTCGCAAGGGCTCCCATTACTTCATTACCTGACGTTATTCCAGGAGCTTGAAACTCCGTCGATTTAGAAAGAATCTCTATTTAATGATGAACTTTATTAATTAGCGAAAGTCACCTGAACTGCTGCTGCTGCTGGAGTTTGGTTTTCCATTTCGACATCAACTAATGACTGGAAGAAATCAATCAAGAGAAAAGGAGTTTCCAGAATAACTGACCCCGATATAATGGAGTCTTAAAAAACGTTCGTAGAATAATTAACCTCGACACAAAGGCGTCTTTAAAACAAAACGTCTTTCTTGCTGAATGAAAACGACTTCGAAATAAACGTACAGACATACATAAAGACATGAAGTCATATTGTTGGACGTGATTGCAAATACACAGACACATCAATACATGAAGTCATAATGTGGGACGTAATTCCAAACATACAGATTTACATAAATACACGAAGGTATATTGTGGGACGTGATCCCAGACATACATAAATACATGAAGTCATGTGTGTGACTTAATTCCAAACATAAAGACATACATAAAGACATGAAGTCATGTGTGTGACTTAATTCCAAACATACAGACATACAAAAAGACATGAAGTCATGTGTGGGACTTAATTCCAAACATACAGACATACATAAAGACATGAAGTCATGTGTGTGACTTAATTCCAAACATACAGACATACATAAAGACATGAAGTCATGTGTGGGACTTAATTCAAAACATTCATACATACATAAAGACATGAAGGCATATTGTGGGACGTAATTCCTCCGAGGTTAACCAATAATTATATTCTCAATCATATAAAAATAAAAAAAAAATAAGAAGAATGCTGGAAACTACAGGAGTCTAGAGTTGCGTTGATGTCATGCGACTATTGTCCTTACATCGTGATCATGAATTTATTATTATTATTATTATTATTATTATTATTATTATTATTATTATTATTATTATTATTATTATTATGTCTGGTTTCAGCTTTCGAGATCTTGGCAGGGAGTTTATGAAGTCAATTTGCAATGCAATGAAATAATATCTGTCAAAATGGCATTCCACATAGGAAAATCTAATTAAGATCTTCTGCAACGAGTAGCTGCCATGATTAACCGCCATGTAAGGGATTCTTGAACAAAAAATATTTCTAACTGAATGACAATGACCAGGAAACAAACAAACAAACAAACACACAAATATATACTGCATTATCTATATTGATCTTTTGTCACTGGGTACTATAAATTGAAAATACTCTTTGATAAAAGAACAATATGGATAATAAAGTATGTTTTTATGTATCTGTAGTTTAGCTTTGAGGTCATTGTCATTCACTAACAAATATTTCCTTCAGGACTTCCCTACATCCTGGTTAATTATACTGGTAGACTTTCCAGGGTAGTGGTTCTTATTTCTTAAACTTTTCAATACCACGCCCCCTCTCAGAGTTGGTCCTTCCCTCCACGCCCCTCTAGCATCTATGAGTAAAATTCCATCCCAGATTTAAAGGAAAATAAAAAAAAAGAGAGAAAGAGAATTACTTCAGAGAGATAGGGAGGGAGGCAAATAATTAGAAAACATGTTAAGCCCAAAGAATCTAACTAAGGTAGTAGACTATAGGAAAGTAACGATATAAGTCAATACTTTTGTTATTATCATAAACTTCTGAATATTAGTTCTTCACTCTTGTTAAGAGGATAACGAATATCATTAGAGAATTTTGACATTTTTTTGCCCTAGGGCTTACGATTCCACTGGAGATTGCTGACTCCTCCTTAGAAGCACCCCTGCCCTAGTTTAAAAACCACTGTTCTAGGGAATTTTAACCCGTTTTGCTTACTGACTGATGACGATGTTTGTTTATTTTCTCTCATGCTTCAGTTTTCTATGCCGATATTCTGCCTAATTGTGACTTGCCCTGCGGTAATGTTTCCTTTGTCCGTAGATGAAGCTTTTACCTTATTTCCACATATCATTAGCTTTATAATCTCCCTGCTAAGATTTTCAAGTCTGAAGCCAGGACATAATTATGACAATAAAAGGAATTTTCGCGATGCAAAGTGATTATTCGCATGAAATCAGCGCAAATCTGGACTTGCATTTCCCTGCATTCTTTTTATTTCTTTTCTTAAATTTCTATATAATTGAAAATATAATTATTGGCTAATCTTGCAGAAATTACGTGTCGCAATACGTCGTGATAGAACGAGAGTTATATTAGGAAAAACAGATTAATCTCTAGCAAATTTATCTTTTCAATTCCTGAGAATTCGTCAACTACTCCTCTCCTATTATTTCCAGAATATTATTCTTTTGCTACAGACAGGATATTTTCAGTTTAACTCATTCAGAATACGATATTTAATTAATACTAATGCCGATGTCTGTTGACGTTTTGCCTGGTTCAGTTTTCTATTTTGATATTCTACTTCATCGTGACTTGCCCTCTGGCAATATTTATCGCTTACTCGGGGAGTAAGCCTGCAAACTATTTTGTCGTTGTTGTTGATGCTGCTGTTGTTTTTGCTGTTGTTGTTCTTGTAGGGGGTTAGGAAAGGTCTATGGGAGAGCCTAAAAATGTCTGAAAAAGATGTTTTGCATTGAATTAAAATACAGGAGCTTTAGGATAGGATATTTATTATTCACTGATTTAAGTGAAAATGTAAAAAAAGAATAATATACATATTAAATAGTACAGAAATATTATTTCTAATGAAATATATCGTATTTAATTAAATTTTCTTTGGTAAAACAAAGTTCTATTTGACCGTAGATTTTAGCACGTTTCAATTTATTTGGTTAACGGAATTTAGGATTTTAGCACGTTTCAATTTATTTGGTTTACTGAATTTAGGCTATGTTTCTGCTCAATTGTTTTGTGAGAACATATGAGCGTGTTTAATTTGTCTTTTTATTGATCCTTGTTAGTATGAGTGGTACTAAGTATGAATATTAATTACGAAGACCACTTCACGTTAAGTCAGGAATATAACTTATGCGTGAGCGAAAAATCTTGCATGCGCATCAAGTACGCTGGAGGTCGGATCAAGCCTGTTTTTTTTTTTCTATAGATGAGGCACTTGTCTTAATTTCAGTTTTCAGGGGGTTTATTGAATGTTATTTAACGTGTGACAATTTCGTGCTGTCTCTCATTACCTTTAAGATTATTTTCCTGATTGTTACATTACAAATCCTAGCAGCCTATCTATTTTTCTGTTGTATATAACAACCCCCTCCTCCTTTATAATTTGAGAATTAACCAGACGTTGAAACTCTCTGATGATAGGTCATGATTGTTCGAAACTCTCCTGGGTAAATTGGCATCAGCGGTGTAAATATCTGAAGCCTAATTGAAATATTATTCTTGATGTCCTTTTTCATACTGGAAATGGATTTAAAAGATTCGCAATGAAAGTCGTTTTGGCAGAAACTGACTCATTGACAGGGAAATCCTCTGTTTTGAAAGGCATAACAAAAGTAGACAGTAACCTATTTACGTTAAACGAGAACCAGACAAGAAATAATGGATGGAAACTAGAACTGAAGTGATGCAACACATCCCATTGTGGGAACTTCTTCACATACAAGATATGTGACACATGGAATAAAATGCTACCAGAAGTTGTCAACAGAAACAGTGTGGAAGAGTTTAAAAGGAAGCTAGACAAAATCATTAGGACACTATGAATGAACATTGAAACCTACTCTGAGAGATAAGTGAGCATACGATGTCTCCATGGATGGACTAATAATCCTTGTAACTCTCTCTCTCTCTCTCTCTCTCTCTCTCTCTCTCTCTCTCTCTCTCTCTCTCTCTCTCAAAACCTCTGCTTCGTTTGCTTTTTAGTTTCTCTTTTTATCCATTTTTCCTCGTCCTTCCTTAGCATTCAATTCTTTTGGCGAATTATTAGTTTTTATCTGCCCCCTCATATAAATATTTTATGCGTTTCCAAATGACAGATCTTCCGTTCTTACGATTTCCAGGCGTTTTGTAATTTCGCCTACCAAAGTTTTCTTTTTTTTATTTCCTTTTTTCCTTTAAGTTCCGCACGAATAAAAACTAGACTGGGATAAGTTTTTAGTTTCTATAAACTCCTGGCGGTTGTTTCAATAATTAGTCAGCTGCCGGATCATTGACGTCAGTGATTAATCGTCCGAAAATACTTTGTTTTTTTCATAAATAAAATTCACTGCGGACTGTTTCTTCAACATTGCTTTATTTAAACAACGCAGATTCTAATTCTAAATTGAAAAAATAACCTCACTACGTAATTGGATTATGGTTCCCATAAATTCCGATTTAGCGAAGGATACGGGTACTTAGCTTTGCCTGCCTTAAAAAAAAAAAAAAAAAAAAAAAAAAAAAAAAAAAAGGCGAAGGTGCTACATCTAGTGGAGCAGGAAAAGAATTTCAAAGGTACCAAAGAACAACTTAAGGTAGACAAACCTGCAGTGTTCGTATGAATCTTGGTACATAATTTGATTAGTATAACCCTTTCGGCGAGATAATGCAGTCCTGGGATTTGGGTAAACTTTGGATATAATTCAGTTTGTGGATTCAAGCAAATTTTGAATAATTCCTTCCGGGATTTGAAGCAAATTTTGATCTAATTCCTCCGGGATTGAAGCAAATTTTTGAATCTAATTCCTTCGGGATTGAAGCAAAATTTGAAATCTAATTCCTTCCGGGAGAAGCAAATTTTTGAATCTAATTCTTCCGGGATTGAAGCAAATTTTGAACTAATCCTTCCGGGATTGAAGCAAATTTTGAATCTAATCCTTCCGGGATTGAAGCAATTTTTTGAATCTAATTCCTTCCGGGAAATTTTGGGCAAATTTTGGATCTAATTCCTTCCAGGACTTAAGAAAATTTCGGATATTATTCAGTCCAGGAGTTAAGGAAATGTTGTGCTAACCTGGAAATAACTGCGATATTATTATTATTTTTTTTTTTTTGCGGTAGGACGAGTTCAGTAGGATACCTCCCCGAAATATGGCAGTCCAGGAATAAACATATTTTGGATATAATTCAGTTTAGGATTTAAGCAAATTCTGGTTATAATTCATGCAGGATTTAAGAAAATATTGTATATAACTCAGTCCAGGAGTTAAGTAAATTTTGTTTTAACCTGGAACTAATTGTAACATTATTATTATTTTTTGTGGGGCGGGGCGAGGCGGGGGCGGGGGTGTTAGGACTGGTTCAATACAATTTGTTAATTATTATAACAAAAATCTAGTGACCTCTGAACACAGGAAAATGGATTAAAAAGCTTAAATTCATTATGCCGCCAATGTGATTTTAGATGTTGGATTTCTAATTTGAGACTTTCCAGGTTATAGAGAAGACACGGGTATTTCATACTTGTTTAATTGCACGCTAAACGCTGTTCAATGCAGTCATGACGTCATGACGTAACCATTACAAAACCTTTTTTAGCGAAACGAAAGAGACAAAATTGCTCCTGTTAGGAAGAGAGAAACCTATAGGATTTTGTCTCATCCTCATAGGATGCTCGAACAGCGTCCATTTTTAATTTGCTTTGTCACTATCAACAAAAACCGGACTCACAAAATGAGATACTCCATGTAGTCAGCATTGTTGTTGATTGCGCTGTTCATATAACCCATAAAAAATAATATATCTTAGTTTTACCAGACCACTGAGCTGATTAAAAGCTCTCCTAGGGCTGGCCCGAAGGATCAGATATTTTTACGTGGCTAGGAACCAATTGGTTACTTAGTAACGGGACCTACAGCTTATTGTAGGATCTGAATCAAATGGAGAAATGAATTTCTCTCACCAGAAATAAATTCCTCTGATTCTGTATTGGTAGAGCGGGTAATCGAACCCTGACCCTGAGATTGGAAGTCGAGCATGTAACCGACTCGTCCAACGCCGAAGAAATAGCAAGGGCTTATGAGGTCTCATTCCCTGTTTTACAGCTAACTTTATTTTGATTAAACGTTCCTCACTGTTGACTCTCTCCATTAATGTTTTCAGATGAAGATTTAAAATAAGAAAGAAAGTAAGAAATAAAGGAGAAGCTGTGAACAGTAAAACGAAAAGGCCAAAATAAGAGGAGGATAATGTAAGATAAACGCGGTATCTTGCGAAAGAATTAAGTTGTAATGGAAAAACTACAAATTGTGAGTAAATAAAAAAATGAGGGAATAAAAAACTCAAAGACTTAGAAAACAGAAATGAAAGTCTTAGAAAAAAGATGGTTGGAATAAAGATGAACATTATCAAAACCAATACAATGAGTAAACTTTCCAGAATACAAATACAAATACGTAAGGAAAGTAATGCGAAGCTCAACAAAAATACAAGAATTGTCACTCAATTAAAGAAATGTCTGACAGGAAGAAAAGGCTGAGGATTTTAGTTGTACAGGAAAGGAAAAGAGAAAGAAAAATGCCGGGATCATCAATAATTCTTCCCTGAAACAAAAAGTCAGAAACAAAACATCAAACTGAAAACTTCGTAAAATCCTACGTTAAAATTCAACTAAATAAGTGAAGGAAAAGGAATTTTATTTAAATCGAAATTAAATATTTAGGGTCACAGTAGAGAGGCTAAATAAAAAGAGACTGAGAGAGAGAGAGAGAGAAGAGAGAGAGAGAGAGAGAGAGAGAGAGAGAGATGAAATATAGTTACACACGCAAATAAATGTTATTAATAAAGACATTAAATCATTGATTGGGTCAGTAATGCAAGGGTTTAAAATGCTTATTCTCTTTGCAAGATATCTAAACAAACAGTAAATAAATAAACTATCAATATATAGGTTTTAAATCCTCATTTCAACACAAAAGAGTAATACGTGTTCGAAGACTTATGCCATCAATTTTTGATAAGTTTGCATCAACAGCTTTCCAGCCAGCGATATGCCTTATTTTTCTTAAGCGAATAGAAAGACCAATGTAATGTTATATATCCTTTTTTTTATTAAATTTCTTTTTATTTCGTTAGCTTATCGCCCTAATTCTCTTGGAATTCATCGACTTCTGCATTAAAAAATAACAGGGCGAGTTAAAAAAACCTCTCCATCAAAGTGAACACATTTATCATCATTGTTTCAGAGAGAGATAAAGAGAGAGAATAAAACGAGTTATAGAATTATCAGGGTTGATTCTTCTAACCCTTTCTTTTATACGACGTGAAATTGAGTCTGCAATTGTTATGTAACAAATAGTAAAAAAATTATCTTATTCTGCTTATGAAAGCAAAGGCAATCTAAAGCTTGCACTCATAGTCAAATATGATAAATGTGGATTAATCATTTTTATCGTGATATTATTGAAATATGCACAACCGATAACGGGATTTCACGGAATGGAGAATAGTTATGTTTTCACCATCACACGTAGCGGTCTATTGTCATTGCAGAAGGAGAACAAAACTTATTGTCACAAGAACGGCAAGGTTAAAAACCTAATATGCAGTTTGTTCCAGTTTGTTTATTTTTTTAACTTTCTGTAGTTTTTTCACGCCAATTTACGATCATTATATATATATATATATATATATATATATATATATATATATATATATATAATATATATACTATATATCATATATATATGTATATATATATATATAATATATTATATATATATATATATATATATATATATATATATATATATATTTACATTTACAGCCTTGAAAACAACGCTGACTTCTACAACGCCGGTTACCTCATTAAATAAATATGTACCAGATGAGACGTTTCTTTGCCAGTCTTTTACAGTAATGAGAAACTGTTTAGTTTAATGAGTTTGAATGATGGAAGAATGAAATTAAAAGCTTTGTAGAATAAGGGAAGTTGTGAGTCACAGAATAGGAGCAACAAACTAGCAGGATATGTGTAGAAGATTAGGAAGACGATGCGTGAAGGAATTGCTTAGCCAATTCTCCTCTATGGAAGTGAAGTGTGGATGTTAAATTATACCTGATCTGTTATTTTGGTGACGTCATTATACCTTATCCTTGATTCTGTTGTAGTCATTATACCCTATCCTTTATTTTAATGTTGACATTATACCTTAGCCTTTATACTGGTGTCGTCAATATACCGTATCCTTTATTCTAGTGTCCACATTATACTTTATCCTTTATCCTAGTGTCGTCATTATACCTTATCCTTATCCTTGTGTCGTCATTATATCGTATACTTTATTCTGTTGTTTTCATTATACCTTATGCTCTACTGTGGTGTCTTCATTATACCTTATTCTTTATTCTGGTGTCATCATTATGCCTTACCCTTTATTCTGATATCGTCATTATACCTTATGCTCTATTGCAGTGTCGTCATTATACTTTATCCTTGATTCTGGTGTCGTCTTTATACCTTACCCTTTATTCTGTTGTCGTTATTATACCTTATGCTCTCTTCTGGTGTGGTCATTAAACCTTATCCGTGATTCTGGTTCGTCATTATACATTATCCTTGATTGTGTTATAGCCATTCTACCTTATGCTCTATTCAGATGTCGTCATTATACCTTATCCTTGATTCTATTGTCATTATACCGTATCCTTTATTCTGGTGTCGTCATTATACCCTATCCTTTATTCTGGTGTCATCATTATACTTTACCCTTTATTCTGGGGTCGTCATTATACCTTATGCTCTATTGTGGTGACGTCATTATTCCTTATCCTTGATTGTGTTGTCGTCATTATACCTTATCCTTTATTCTGGTGTCGACATTATACCTTATCTTTTATTCTGGTGTCGTTATTAAACCTTACACTCTATTCTGGTTCGTCATTATACCTTATCTTTTATTCTAGGATCATCATTATACCTTATACTGCATTATGGTGGCATCATTATACCTTATCCTTTATTCTTGTGTTGTCATTATACCTTATCCTTTATTCTTGTGTTGTCATTATACGTTATCTTTTATTCTGGTGTCGTCATTAAACCTTATGCTTTATTGTAGTGTCGTCATTATATCTTATCCTTTATTCTGGTGCCGACATTATACCTTATCCTTTATTGTTGTGTCGTCATTATACTGTATCCTTTATTTTGGTGTCGTTGTTATACCTTATCCTTTATTCTGGTGCAGTCATTATACCTTATCCTTGATTCTGCTGTCATCATTATGCCTTATCTCTTATTCTGGTGCCATCATTATACCTTATGCTTGATTCTGTTGACGCCATTATATTGTATCCTTTATTTTGGTGTCGCCGTTATACCTTATCTTTCATT
This sequence comes from Macrobrachium nipponense, assembly GCF_015104395.2. NCBI lineage: Eukaryota > Metazoa > Arthropoda > Malacostraca > Decapoda > Palaemonidae > Macrobrachium > Macrobrachium nipponense. The sequence goes on from NC_061110.1 coordinate 102,567,971, forward strand.
ATACCTTAACCTTTACTCTGATGTAGTCATTATACCTTATCCTTTACTCATAAATGTGTTCTCAATCCTCTTTACTCTGTATTTCCCTCTTTAAATATTTCCACAGCCCATTCTGTGGTTCACGATTCACTTTTACTATTCCCTTATTCTTCAAACTTCTATTCTCCTGTTTCATCTTTATTCTGTTTAGATTACTGTTTACTTTTCCCCCATTGCTGATCCGTCTTTCTTCCATTTTGAAAAGTCTTTCTACTCTTTCCTAAGGCTTCCCAACATCTTAATCTTTCCTCTTAACTCATCTTCTATCTTTTATTATCCGTTTTCAAACATTCCCGAATGCTCTTCTTTCTTTTCCGGAATCTCTCTTTTTATTTTTTATTTTTTTTTATTTCTCTGCGTATTTTCATCCGATTTTTCTTCGCACTATTCAAATTTTTATTTGCATTTCTTGATTGATTTCTTTTTATGATTTTTGTCTCAGGTTTTATGTTTTTTTCCTGAATATTTTCCCGATATCTTCTAAATCCTCTTTTTATTTCCTGACTTTTTTCTTTAATGTAACCTTCTTGTTTTCTGAACTATCGTTAGTTTTGGGATTTAGTTTCATTTTTTATTATTCATTGCAATGTTTTAATATCCTCTAAACTCACATCTATATCTGCCAGTTTTTGAACACACATTAAAAAAAAAGTACTGAGGCTAGAGGGCTGCAAATTGGTATGTTGATCATCCACACTCCAATTATCAATCATACCAAATCGCAACTCTCTAGCTTAGTTAGTTTTGATTTTATTTAAGGTGAAAGTTAGACATAATAGCAGCGTTATGGGTTCCAGCAACATAGACCACCACCGGACCGTGGCTGAGTCATGGGCCGCGGCTGAAAGTTTTATGGCCAAAGAGTAATTAGTAGGCAGGGTGATAAGAAATAATCTTAATATTTTTTTTGTTTTTGTTTTGTTACTTAATCACTTTTCTATTCTTTTTTAAGTCGTGACTGTTGCAGTTGGAACTGGAATATAAAATTTAGGCCAATGGCTGGAACTTATAAGGTCATTCAGCGCTGAAAGGGGGAATTGAGAGTAAAAATTTTAAAGGTATAACACGAGGAAAACCTCGCAGTTGCACTATGTAACATTTGTTAGGATAGGGTGCAAAGTAAGTTGGAAGAAAGAGAATATGAACGGAGGTACAGTAAAGGGAATGGAATGGTTAGCAGCTAGGGGCCGAAGGGACGCTGAAATGAACCTCAAGTAATGCCTACTGTGCACCGCGTGAGGTGCACTGACGGCACATTCCCCGCTAATGGGGATCATAACTCACGGCAGTGGTTCGTTTTAAAATGATGATAAATTTTAATACTTAAAAAAAAGCATTTTAGCTTTGTTATACTTAATTACCTGGGTTAATTTTCTACATGACGAGGCGTGATTAAAATTTTTAATGAAAACTATTTTTATAGTAATTAAGCTACATTGTTGCTGTAGCAGAGATTACATTCTCCATAGCTCTTTCAAATGTATGATAGACACGAGGTCTGACATATCCATATAAAGAGGCCATTAAAAACAAAATATGAAAGATTGTTTTTTTTCATCGCTCACCTGGCGTCACGAAAGATGGTAAGAGTTGGAAAAATGAGAGAATAGAAATGAAATATAACGAAATATAAGTTAATGCACTGTACACTACGAATAAATAACATTCAGAGATAAACGAAATATAAATAAATTTGTGGTACATGAAATTTCGTTGACTTAGACAAGAAACATAATTCGATTTGATAATTTAGGTTTAAAGGAAACTATTGATGAATTTTCGAATCTTTCTAAATTATTTTAAGAAACCTGAACAGGGGATAACTCATTATATATATATATATATATATATATATATATATATATATATTATATATATATATATATATATATATATATATATATATATATATATATATATATATTACCAAGTTACGACATTCAAGTGCCGATTGTGTTGCTGACACACACACATACACACACACACACACACACACACCACACACAAACACACGCACACACACACACACACACACACACACACACACATATATATATATGTGTGTGTGTGTGTGTGTGTATTATACGCATGTATGTATGCATGTGTGTCCGTATGTGAGGAAGATTATTCAGCAGTTATTACGACGAAAAGAAGAAAAAATCCTATAAAAATTGAAGAAAATTCCAACTTAACAGAGAACAAAGGTATAATTATTTTCCATTGAGAGATAATTAGTTGCCTTTTCTCTCATTCAACTTTCTCTTCATAACATTTCTCTGAATTTTTCCCCCAGAAATAACTTTTCTTCCTTTCATGGCCAACGAGAGAGAGAGAGAGAGAGAGAGAGAGAGAGAGTGCATGCGGGTAATCCAAGAATTAGAGAATGACAGGCAGACAGAAGATGTAATAAATTCGTTTTTAATTTTGTGGACATCTCCTTTCAAGCTCGCTAATCAATTTCCACTGCAATTGAATGTTGAGGGAATTAATGTGGCATTTATATTTAAATTAGTAATTCATTCGTTTGTAGGTTAAAAAAAAGACCCTTGTAACTTATAAATCGAGCTGTTCACAGTCTGACATTCTAAGCCTGGCACAGTTTTGTTATTGTATTATTGTTGTTGTTGTTATTATTATTATTATTATTATTATTATTATTATTATTATTATTATTATTATTATTATTATTATTATTATTATTAAAAATACTCAAAGTAGCATGATTCTTGAAATGGAGAAACAAATCCACAGTTATGTATTGGTAGAAATATATTAAAAAATAAATCTAAACAGAGAGCTTTCCGGAATCTGTTTGATTCCCCTTTTCAATCACGAAAGCTCACTGTTTAATTTTCAGATATATTTGTACCCCATAATTGTGGATTTGTTCCTATATTATTATTATTGATTATTATTTAAAAGGCAAATCACTATTTTAATCTGTAATACAGAATTCTTCAAGCGCCAGTACCCAAGTACAGAAAGCACCCTAGTACGGAGGACGAAATACAGAGGAGATAAAGGACAAAGTACAAAAGTGAAATAACAAAATAAAAATGAATTCGATGAATATCAAAGTAAAAGAAGTAAAATAAATAGCCAATAAGCCACGGATGCAGGGTCATATTACACTGTTCAGCTAAAAGGGATTTGCACAAAATGGTAGGGGTGTAAGAATACTACCACCGTAGGTCCTGCGTGTCGTAAAAGGCGACTAAAAGGACAACTGCTGCCTTGCAGTCTTACTTTTGTAGTAAAAGGCTAGGCCCACCGCCAATAACTGTGGAAACTGCTGTCTTGCAGTCTTACTTTTTAGTAAAAGGCTAGGCCCACCGCCAATAACTGTGGAAACTGCTGTCTTGCAGTCTTACTTTTTAGTAAATGGCTAGGCCCACCGCCAATAACTGTGGAAACTGCTGTCTTGCAGTCTTACTTTTTAGTAAATGGCTAGGCCCACCGCCAATAACTGTGGAAACTGCTGCCTAGCAGGTGGACTTTTTAGTCAAATGTTAGGCCCACCGCCAATAACTGTGTTTGATGACAGCAAGGGCATGCAGTCATAAAAACCCCTGTGCCAAATAATAATGCCTGATGTTAGAAGGAAAGGTGCATCAGGCAACCGACCCCTTAGTGTAGGAATAACGGTGGGAAAGAAGAAGAAGACATTTTCTGAAACTCCAACAATTCTGCAAGATGAGAGGGTTATTAAACATTACTTCAAGAATGAACATTATATTCCTAACTTACGTGAAGTGGTGTTCGTAATTAAGAATCATACTAAGTACTACTTATACTAGCAAGGATCAAATAAAAAGGACACAAATTAAACACGTTCAGTTATAAGTGGAAACACAATATAATCGAACAGAAAGATAGACTAAATTCAGTACAGCAAATAAATTAAAACCTGATTAAATCTACGGTCAAATAGAGCCTTGTTTCACCAATTAAAATTGAAATAAATACGCTATATTTCATTAGACACTAGCTGACCAACCCGCTGCTGCCTGGGAAATCTCTGATTGCACCCGGTAAACTCTCTCTCTCTCTCTCTCTCTCTCTCTCTCTCTCTCTCTCTCTCTCATTCCTGTTAAGATAATTGCTTCTCACTCCCACTTCCTATTGAGGCTGAACTTGGACTTAAAGGGCTTCAGGATGGTCACTATTCATCTCAGCAACCTCGAAAACTATTTTCACCAACGAAAATTAAAATAAATACACTATTTTATTACAAAATTATTTGTCTGTACTGTTTAACATGCACATTAATTTTATTTTTAAAATTTTCATTCAAATGAATAAATAATAAATATCCTATCCTAGAATTCCTGTATCTTTAACTCAACGAGAAACACCTTTTTCAGACCTTTTTAGGCTTTTCCATAGACCTTTCCTACCCTACCAACAACAACAACTACAACAAAGTATCTTGAACTGTTTGGTATCGAACCTCACATAAGAAACCCAACGCTAAGATGGATTTAATTGTAGTACATCCAGCACTACGTGAAGGACCATGATTACGAAACTTTTAGAATAATATGCACAAATGCACAATAAGCCTAAGGCAGTACAAGTACCAGCCGATAGGTAAAGGACTTGAGTTGAAGCTATGGAACTTTAACTTGAAGGATTTCAATTTGAAGTTTCCTGAAGCCTAAATAAATACGAAAGGGACTTGAAACACCAACTTTCACCACAAGATCTTGCAACATCAGCATGCACTCATTGTCGCCAACTACTCAGAATTTATCTACAAACTTTTCCTTAATGTCAAAGTAAGCGGAAGGAAATTAATCTTATTAATATGAATGATTCTTACTTGGAGGAAATTCAATAAAAAAAATTCTCCTCTAAGAAATACTTCTCTTTTATACGAGGTCCGTATATTATTTTTTTTAAAGATTCTTACCGATTCTTTTATTTAAAATGAGATGTGAATCTTATGAATGATTTGTATTTTTTCTAAATAACTAAGCAAGCATTTTGGTTACGTTTTATTTGTGCCAGAAATTGGTTCTTCAGTGTACAATATTTCACGTATATTATATTAGAATATGTCAATGGAAGTTTACATCCCTCTTGAGTATAGATATTTATACACAACATTTTAAAACTTGACCCTTATTCAGTTGACCTCATCGTTTTACAACAAGAAACAGGACATTAATTTTACAGCACGGAAATTTAAAAAAAATCCTTTCACTGAATTTCTAAAGTTAGTTATATATCTGCCTTTATTCTTTCATGTTCGTATAATGAATTTAACATAAAAATTGTTACTTACAGTAATTACTAAATATTATTAGATATTTCCTGGCACTGAGTTTCTGAATGCGGTAATAAGTCTGCTTTTATGAATTTATCTTTGAGTAATGAATTTCTGACAAATCTGTTACAAAGACCTTTACAGAATCGCCCTAGAGAGAGAGAGAGAGAGAGAGAGAGAGAGAGAGAGAACGGAAATTCCCTTCGCCAATTCATGAGCAAAACAAGACCATTAGTGACGTCATCTTCGTATCGTGAAAGTCAAAATGGCGGATTCCCGTCGATCCCAAGGGACAGGGAAAAGAAGATTGCTGTAGAAGGGGCGGGAAGGAACGAAACAAAATAATAATACAATAAATAAAAAAAACATTTAAGAAGGGTCGAAAGTAAAGTCAAAATCAAGAAGGGAAATTCAGAGAGGCTAGTCAAAATGAAAAAAAAATAAACAAAAAATACACGCACACTCACACACAAGTAAAAAATGCGCCGAAGAAACATTGAGTTTTCTGTACAGCGTCAAATGCTATACGCAACTCTCAGCCATAGCTCATGAAACTTTCAGCCACGGCCTATTGGCACCTGTAGCGTTGCCAGACGCATGAGCAGGGCTAAACTTAACCTTAAGTAAAATAGAAACTACTGAGGCTAGAGGGCTGCAATTTGGTATATTTGATGATTGGAGGGTGGACGATCAACATACCAATTTGCAGCCCTCTAGCTTCAGTAGTTTTTAAGATCAGAGGGAAGACAGCAAAACTGCGGATGGACAGACATAGCCATATCAATAGTTTTCTTATGCAGAAAACTAAAAAAAGGTGAAAATACTCTTAAATATAAAGAAAATGCAGGAAGAGTTTTTGTGATCAATTTTTAACAGTTGGCAACACTGCCTTGACGTCATCAACCTCCCGATTAGTCGGCTTCATTAATGTTTGTGCCAATTGTTTTCTGTTTTGGAATTCCTTCCCTTCTGTCTTTTGAAGAGGTTTATTTAATCTCCACTTTCTCTCGTCCTTGTAGTATGAACTTGTGTTTTTTTTTAATCTTCGAAATCTGGTCTTAAAGGGGCATTTGGAAGGAGAAAACTTAGTCTAGTAGAATCGAAATACCCTTTCCCTTGTGCACTAAATGATTGGAAATATATGCATACTTACATACCTACATACATACATGCATACACGCACACACAATATATATATATATATATATATATATATATATATATATATATATATATACACACACACAAACACACACACACACACACAGAACACCACCGTACCCCTGCGTCTGGAAAACACTGGTTCCTTTCCAACACCTCTTCAACATCAGCCGCCATTACGACTCGTGGAAGTCCTAAATGCGTAGGATGCTAATGCACTGTGTTCAGAGTCCTACATGGTGGATTAACCGCTTCCCTGAGGCCAGTAGGAATCTCTCTTTAACAGCTGCAGGATTTTAGTCAACAAAATAGTAGGTTTGCTGCTGCGTGTGGTATGAACGTCGGCCTAATGGTCCGGCATGGGATTTGTGGTTCCGTTTCTTGTGCACATGTTTGAAAAATAATAAAAGACAGACAGACAGACAGATATTGTTTGTTATGTGTGAATGTATACACATTTGTAGGGATTATTTTTACTTGCCATTTATGTTCATCTTATTTCAATTTTAATACAGACAGACAGATTTAAATGCACTCCATAAACCAAAATGAGATGAAGACGTTTCGAAAAGTTCAACAGACGCATCCTTTATTTTGTCGTTCAGTTACCAATGCAATTAGCATACAATTTATCATCCATCATTATCACATTAATTAACTCTTTTTTTTTTTTTTTTTTTTTTTTTTTCCTTTTTTTTTTTTTTTTTTTTTTTGCATCCACTGGAATCGTTGAGTCTCTGATTAGTAGTTTATTTTAACCAGTTCAGTGGAATATGAATAAGATTCGAAATGTGTTTAAGGATGAATATAGCTGACCTGTTTTCCATCTAAATTTTGTCCATGTGGCATATTTAGAAGTCGAGTTTATAGTGAAAATGAAAAGGTTTATTTGAATATTATCTGTCAACGTCACAAGATTTGACTCTTTGTTCTGTTGGTATACAAGCATTTGCTCTCTCTTGTACTATATTCTGTTGGTATTTTAGTTATAACTGATAAAGACAATCTTCTAAAACAATGGAAAAGTCGTTTCGATAATATCAAACTTTATAGGATCATGAAAATGTTAAGTGTTTTTAATCGCGACCGAACCCTAAATATGAATTGTTAAAAAAAAGAAAAAAAATCATAATCCGAAATAGCAAAAAAAAAAAAAAAATGTTTCAAGGAATAAGGAGAAACATTACGATAATCTCGAACTTTATAGGATCATGAAAAATTTCATTCTTTTTCAAGCACGACCTACCTCTGAGTATTAATTGTTTAAGCAAAAAAAAAAAAAAAAAAAAAAAAAAAAAAAAAAAAAAAAAAAAAAACATACACGCATACAAAATGAATTTGCAAAATGTTTTGCAACGGAAAACAAACCTAGAGAAAGGATGCAGTAGAAGTACTATCCGAATTATTCAGGATCTTCCGCTGTTGCGACAGTATAGTGGGGACGCCACGGTGTATCAATCAGAATTATTTAGCACTCAGACTATCTGACTTCCGGGAACCGCGAAAATTGGGTTCTTCGGGGACTCGCTAGTCTCTTTAACTTTCGGCTGTGGGTGTGTTAATTAAAAAAGACCCGAATTCTTTTTGTCATCAACAAGAGTACGTCAGGAAGGATGGAAATAAAAACGGAGCGATGACAGAAATGTCGAAGGCAGTAACGAAGAATAGCAAGTGATCCCTCCGGGGATGCGATGAATTAATTCCGGTGCGAATAGGTCTCATTAGAGCGGAAGCAGTTTGAGAGATGTTATTGACGAAGGAAATGCTGACCAGCATTGCTAATGAAGTAGAAATGGAAAAAGGCAAGAGACGCATTGATAACGGAAGCCTTGTATTCGGATGCAGATGGCAATGACATATAAAAAAAATTTTTCTTAGATACTGCATAGATCATCATACTCTAGAAAAATCCCGATATGACAAAAGATCATGCTTCTCTTTTGAGGTGGTTGACTTAATATATAGCCTTAGTTACGATCTAGTTGTCTTTTACCTCAAAACGAAATATAGTATGAACTCACATTAAGTTTGAGGAAAGTACAGAGAGACAGGAGAGGAGAATATTTCTTTCTTGACTGATCTAAATAATTTTCAAAGTAATTCTGGAAATGACGAGCAAGAAAATAAGGCTTCAAATAATTCTTTCAGAAGTCAGATTTCTCCATTACTCTCTTGACAAGGCGTGATCCAACCTCCAACTTACTCGGGGCGCGTGCTAAAATGAAAATTAATACGCTCTATATTTATTAGAAATAATTGTTCTGTATTGGTTAACATTCACATTATTTATTTTTTACATTTTCATTCTAATGAATCATAAATATCCTATACTAAAATTCCTGTATCTTTAACTCAACTCGAAACACTTTTTCAGACAATTTAGGCTCTTTCATAGGTCTTTCCTACCCCCCAACAAGACCAACAATAACAAAATAGCTTGTAGGCTTACTCCCCGAGTAAGCGGAAACTCCCAATAGAATGAAGAGAGGCTGAGCCAGTCGGGAATAGCAGCAGCAGAGAAGGAAGGGTTCCTACCAAATTCCGGAGAAGGTCGGTTTCGCCAGAGTGGTTATTCAACCTCATTACCTCAAAGAATCAGGATGTCAGCCTCCTTCTGCGTCATTTGTATGAGGAAGCTGCCGTTCCTCCAGTCTTTTGAAATATCAGTTGGAAGTCAAATCACTTCTTGAAGAATGTGGTTAGAAACGATCGTATCTTCTCTCGCCAAGGGGTTGCCTTGGTACAATTTCAGACATCTAAATAGTCAGTTATATTACGTGCTGCGTCGGGTTTATCAGTGTTCACATATATAGTAAGGATACTGTGGTTAACTTATACACACACACAGTCATATAGTATATATATATATATATATATATATATATATATATATATATATATATATATATATATATATATATATATATATATATATACACACATACACACATGAATTTCTATCACATCACCGTGATTCATATACAAGCATTAAGCTACAAATATCCTTTTGATATCCAATTAACTCTACCTCGGAATTAATATATTTTCATATATGTTAACCGAAGGGGATTTTTGTAGTTGATAATTAATTTCATCCTCTCGTGAATTCCAACCAGCGGACAGAGGAGAACTCAGGACTTCAGTGAAGTCACAGGCTCGGCCACCAAGTGAGGATTGGGTGTTAAAGGACATTTGTAGCTTAGTTTTAGTGTGTGTGTGTGTGTGTTCGTGTGGAAGTTATTCATACTTTCCTGCAGCGACAATCTACGTCATCCCTTCGACTTCTCAGCAAGAGCGCAAAATGCCTCCATCTTTCCGATGGGAAAACGAGAGAAGAGAACACTCTCAAAAGCGCCATCTCGGCGACACCGGGAATTCGTCGACAGAATTCCCGTTCTGAAATTCATAAACGACGCGAGGCCATTAACTCAATGAACATCAAATACTTGAACTCGGTGGGAGGAGGATGGCTGTCGATCCCCTGCGAGTGTTTTCGGGTTTAGGAGGGGAAGTGGAGATAAGTGGGATAAGAAGGGAACGATGATTCAAAGGAACGGCGTGAATGGAGGATGATGATGATGATGATGATGAGATAGAACAGAGGAGATGCGAAGTGGAGAAAGGTAGAGAGTTAAAGAAGGTGGAGGTGAGGAGGAAATGAAGAGATTATGTAGGAAGTGAGAGGATGTCAACAAGAGAAGAGTTGACCAGGAAATATAACGTGGAAAATGATTAAGAATTACTAAAAGGAGAAATGAGAGAAAATACAATGAATGTGTGGGAGAGATGGAAGAGAGTGTTCAGGAAAACACGGCTAATAAGAAAGGGAATTAAAAAAAAATACGGAGAAAGAGGAGATAGGAATAGATTGAGACATAGATTAAGGAAGATGAATAATTGAGATAGGAAAGAGCGTTATTAATATGAAAGCTAGAGGTAGAAAAGACTTGAAAGGGAATAGTAGATGTGTAGGAAAAAGTGATAGAAAGTGTACAAGATAAAGTGCTGAGAAAGAGACATAGTAGAAAGGGAAACAGGACATGAGAGAGAAGGCTTGGATGGAGTAAGGAAGAAAACGATGGAAATCTTGTTAAATTATTTTTCTTTGGAACAATTAGTTCTCTTGACACAAAAATTCTTACATGAAAAATTTTATGTTTCGTCTAAAGTAAGACTTTTCTGTATTCCGTTCTTTTTCTGGCTCTTTCTTTTATTCCCTTAAGTGTTGGGGGCCGGGATGTTTGCACTGAATTCCGGAAATTTATTTAAAAGTATAAGAGAGAGAGAGAGAGAGAGAGAGAGAGCGCCTCAGTGGCGTGGTCGGTTTGGTCTTGGCGTGCCACCTCGGTGGCATTCAATTGAGGTGTGAGAGATGTGTATTCCTGGTGATAGAAGTTCACTCTCGACGTGGTTCGGAAGTCAAGTAAAGCCGTTGGTCCATTTGCTGAATAACCAATGGTTCCACGCAACGTAAAAACACCTCACAAACAATAAAGTATAACAGGAAGTTGGTTTTTAGCGAATCAGCCAGTGGTCGAAGCGACAGAATGACTCGATTCCATAGATATATCAATCTCATCAAGACCTGTTTTGATGCTACTGTCAAAACACGAGGCAATATATTCGCTTTCAAAGTTATATCAACCATCTCTGGGCCCGTTTTGATGTTCTTGTCGAAAAACAAGGACATATGGTGCCAAGGCGTTAAGATAAAACCGGACCCGATAGTATTCTAAAGCTACAGTGATGAAGCGTTGTGATATCGCCTACAAGTTCAGTTCGATTAAATACAGTTGCATGTTGCAAGGAAGAACTTTGTCGTTATGCAGGAAGATCAATGGGTCGTGATAATGTATTGTACAGACCGAATTAAGTTTAAGTTTAAGGTATCTTGCTTCAGCGTGTTTCTTTGATTACACTATATTTACGCGGCCAGAAAAGGCGTCATAATTTTATGGTATAGGGTGGCCCAAAAGTAGGTCTACAGTATCCACTTTATTTGCTTTTGATTTAGATTTTTTGCCATGGCTTCCACTTTACAGTACCTGTAAAAATAAAAATAAAAAATTATAAACCGAAAAGGGAACCTGACAAAATCAAGTAAATTAACATAGAATAATGGTTTCATATTTTTTCATAATTAAAATCTTAACTGTTAATATATGAATGCGAAATAGATAGTTGAATAACTGCAAACCGACTTTTAGGCCACCAATATCTGTGTTTGTTTTTTTACTTATTTCCATAAGCTAAATGTATATATAAGTTAGGCGAAGCAATAATTTTGATAAACCTTCAGTTGTAGTCCAAGTGTGTTAAATTATTGGTATGTATCCTTCTAAGCAACGGCAAATTAAAGAGAGAAGCATTTCCAGGCCTCCAACAACCGGGCGATAAAAAAAATCACTTAAAATAAAAATCACGACGAAGGGAAGACGAAAAAATGATTGACAGGTGCTGTCAATCGGAAGTGTAGGTGAGATATAGGACATGCATGAATTGGAAGTGGGGGGGTGGGGGATCCCTTTGCGTAAGTTTTGGTCATATTAAATACACCAGTCTAGAAAGGTGAAGGGCAAACAGATGGACTGATGTCCTGCGTGCTGTATGAGAATCATACAAAATACATTTCCTTCGGACGAAGCAACAAGGTTGAGTAGGAATAGGGTTTCCATAGTCTAAAACATTGAACGTGAGATCAGTCATCAATAAAGACCGTACGAGTGTATCATTCAGTGCGAAAGGTCACCAGTGCTTGTGCTATATTCTGCAAGACAGAACAAATGAATATTGAGATGATGTACAACGAAAGGGTTTCGAATAAAGTGTTACTTTTGCTCTTTCGTCGTGTTATCTTGGTTTTAATTTCCGCCGTGTAAGATATTTTTTTCGTAACATTCAGTCTGATTTTGACTCGTGTATTTCGTTCGTACCTCGACAGCTGAGCTTTGAAGATAGTCGTCTTTAATAAAATATTTATGTCCCTGTTGGAAAAGCTAAATCAACTCCGTTTTCTAAACTAAGAATTTCATATCATCTTTTTGTTTGCAGTACATCGACTTTTGTTCACTTTTCTCCGTTCATTAATGGAATAGATAAGATTGTAGATATGTCTGTCTTCAGTCACTGAAATGAAAAGGTGGCTTGAATATGTCTTCCTTCGAAGACTTCATAAGTAAATTAATTCAATTTAGCTCTTTAAGTTTTGAACAAATAGCTAATAATAAACGCGAGGACACGTGGAAAAGACATTCTACTTTTTCGTTCCAAAATATTGTCTAAGATGTTGTCTTAAATGGAGTGTAACTGAATACACACTGATAACTTAGTAAACATGCAACGTATCTCATAACCAAATATTGGCAACTTTCAGCAAATGAATGATTTGGGGAAATCTTTTATTATTATCTGTCTGCTCAAGGGAGTAAAAGAGATTCCTTGCATTAGGGGAGTTCATTGTGTACCTTAAGGGTATCAGATGATGAGGTGGAGGACAAGAGGAAATGAGATACGAATAGGAGACAGAAATTGGAGATCTCGCGAATGGTCGGGAGCCACGAGGAAAAAAAATAA
>NC_061110.1:102586012-102646012 GCF_015104395.2 Macrobrachium nipponense
GAGAGAGAGACTACAGATAACAATGCAAAAAAATAGTAATGCTAAAATAGAAGGTTTGAATTCTTTAATCAAATAGCTTGCAAAAATAACTCTAAACACTGTTGTGATTTTTTTTCTGCAAATAAAGGATCGTTCCTCGCACCACGTCTCTTTCTGCTTATCTACTTCTACTTCGATTACCTGCTCTTCTCGTCCTATTTGCTCTTTCCTGCTTTTTGAACTGGTGAAGACATTGGTTAAGAAAAGATTCTCGCTCGATTCGCATCACTAAAGATCCTGTTTATTAAACTTTTTGGCGGTGCGTTTTGTCTTGAGGGCGTTTCGTGAAATATTGCAAGAAAGCTTGCATCATTGTATTATTATTTACCGTTTATTCTTTCCTTTGTTCTTTGCTTTCAACTGGATCATTCTTCTCAAGTTTTAAGCGTTGGTAAGTTCTGTAACAAAAAAAAGTCTTCTTTTTTCTCTCACTCTCTCCCCTTTCTCTCATTGTCCTTTAACTTGCATTACCAAGAAGGTGAAATATTTTGCAATCTTTTATTTCTTGCACCTCAAAATCCAGACGCACTTCCTCTTATCACATCTCTTCTTCCTTTTCCATTTGCCAAAATTTTCTTGGTTTTCTGAACTTCCCTCGTTCCCAAAATATACAGCAAACATTATTTACCTTACATAATTTTCCTTTAGATATGAAGTAGTTTTTCCAATACAAAGTTTCTGAAGATTCGTTATTGCTTTCATGCTTGTGAACTCGAGTGACAACTTATCTTCACGTCTTGCGAAAACGACTGAATGCAATCGCTTCAGAAACATTTCTGTGTTGACTGGATGAGTGAAATAGTTCTTAAAACCCTTATGTTAATATTCTATGATAATTAATCCATTTCATTTAATCAAGAGGATGGTTTTTCAATTGTCCAGTTGTTCTTTCCTTTCTGAAGATAATACAGTGCTCTGTGTACTCGTATGAAGCTCCAAATACAAGAATGGAGGAGCAATTATTTGAAATGTTGATACATATCCGCAATCATGTGCCATTTGCATCAAACAGTTCAACTCATTGTAATCACTAATATTGCAAAGCAAATCATTACATGGGGTTTTGAAAAAGCTCTGTACTAATTTTCCTTTTAGCTCTGTACTGATTTTTCTTTTAAAGAACAACATATATACCATACTATATGCGCTCCCGTCCTCTGGAACTCATCACGATGAATCAAAAGCAACTGTATTGTATGTGAGTATACACACTGTCAAACGAAAACAGGAATATTTAGCTACTAGGGTTTGGCCAATCATTAGAATCAATGAGTTGGCCAAATATCTTTGTCGCGTCATTTTCGGTTTGAATTATGGCTGTTGCACAATTGAGGGGGCAATATTTCAACCAGTGAGTTTGATGTGAGAATTATGATTCTTTTTATGTTCCTTTCGCGTGATTGTTTCTCTGATTAAGTTTCCTGGATGATTTATGTTATCTCTGCTTTGGTGAAAATATTTCCGGGTCATGAATTCATCAAGAAGTAGAATCAAGTCAGTTAATTTAATAAGGAATTTCTCTTACGATATGTTAATAACTTTTGAATATCTTCATTATTGTTTGGTCAAGGATTCAAAGCAATTATTCTGTGCAATAAATTCTCTCTCTCTCTTTCTCCAGATACATGTTTTGTACGATCAGTAAAGAGATATACTTGAGAATTGTTGCCATATGTAGTACCATAAGGGAAGCCCCATGACGGATAACTTTGCAGATATGCTTCAATTTCGTACCAGTTATTTTGGCATTGTCTCATTATATTTGATTTAGACATCATCTTGAAATACTACGTCAGCAATATCGAGTCTTTCCTTGACACAATGACCGCGTCATTTTCTAATTTCTGTCATTCAAAGATCAAACAAAATCAAACCAAATTGCTTCATTATAAGAATCATTACAATTTCCCCGCTTGTTTTATTTCAGGAGTTCCAGTGATTTTCGTTCCTTTTATTTTGAGATGTTTTTCTCGTGGTCAGAAATCTACGTTTTCATGTAGTCTTTGATACTGTTTATAACTCTCTCCATATATTTTCGGTCTTGCCCATTCATGACATAGGTCTTGGGAGGACCCCCTGGGAGGACCTCCTTGGAGGACCCCCTCAATCCTCAACCTGGTTTGCTTTATCATTTCATCTGTGTCCCCTTGATCATCAGTTCGTTCAACAAGCAGCTCATCATTAGTAGCAAAGGGGGATTTTTTTCCCCTCAGAAAGGAATGAGAACCTGTACTTTTTTTGTAATGTGAGTACTTTGATGAACTCAGATGAAAAGCAGATAGTCTTGGTGTGCAAACAGGAGTCAGATAAACTGAAATTTTTATTTGTTAGAGGGGATACGTAAATGAAATTGATTTAGCTTTTAAAGTAGCATTTATATAACATTAGCGTCTACTTATTTACATAAAACTGGGAAGCATCTGGATACGTTATATATTCCACCAGCACCAATGGACGTTATCTTTAAGTTCCATATTAGATATTTTCATTGCACACTAAATGTTGAATTTCTCCGAATATTCCTTCGTACTCATTTGGTAAAAATAGCCAAACGCTAAATAGATAACCCAAGAAAAAATTCTACTCCGCGTTGTTAAAAAAAATAAAAAATAAATTTTAAAAAATCTAGATGTGCACCTTAGTTTTAAACTGTATAGAATGATCGATGGTCCAATGTCAACCTCCAAAATCACACAATAAACTGTAATGAGATAGCTTGTAGACTCAAAAATATAGGTAGAAAAATGGGTGAATAAACGTACCTAGATATATATATATATATATATATATATATATATATATATATATATATATATATATATATGTATATATATATATATATATATATATATATATATATATATGTGTGTGTGTGTGTGTGTGTGTGTGTGTGTGTGTGTATCCTTAGTTCACCAGTTCTGCTGGATGAAAATGAAAAAGTACCAATACCCAAAGTTACTTGTAAGACTGTCCACACACACACACACACACACACACACACACACGCACACACACACACACAACAGAAATGAAGGACGATTGCTCCATGTAATAACATCGAATTAATGAGTACTCTCAACTATAGATAAATTCACTAGTTGTTATTTGTCATCGCTAAGTTGAAAATCCTTCAAGACTGCTGGTTTACCTGCATCAAAATAATGTCTTAAGCACTAAAGCCTTAAAGTATACAATATGCAGTAAGCAAAAACTAAATTCATCCATAGATGAATTCATTTATTGTATTTATCATCGCTAAGTTTAAATTATTTCATGACGGTGGACTACAGACGCGTCCATGCAACCCTTGAAAAAGGAACAGTGAAATCACAAATGTATTAAATGAACATAAAACTACAGAAAAACCAAGGCACCCCCTCCCCTCAAAAGAAAAGAGAGAGAAAAAAAACAGTGAAATCACATAAGTAATAAATGAACATAGACCTAACCCAAAAACCCCATTTAAAAATTCGCAAGGTAGTCGAGGAGAATTCCATCTCTAAAAATACCATGACGCCTCAAACCGCAATTATGAGTCGTCCGTCCTGAAGGGATATCAGGTCAATTGCCTTACTAAGTTGGACTGGAACGCTGCTTGAAAGGTCATGGAACGAAAGAAGGCACGATGGAATAGAAAGGTAATCAGATCCACTGACTGCTTTTATGATAGTGTTAAGTTTAAGTTTCTATTTTGTAGAAGTTTGTGACCAACAAGTAGCTAGATATACTACAGACCTCATATCAGTCAATGGAAAGCTGGAGAGAGGACTGAAATATATCCAAACCAGTTCTCTAGTATTGACAATCGTATATGCTTTGGTCACATTTAAATACGTCCAACCTACGACCTTGTTGGCCGGTACGTGCTCTACGAATTCTACAGAGCCGTGGCAACACGCACGTCAAGAATTTGTGGTCCACGTCAGACGTACGTGCTGCACAACTGATGTGACGAGGTCTGGAGGCAAAAAAAAATAAAAAATAAAAAAATAAAAACCTACACAGAACTTGCCCAGGACCCCCGGTCAACTTACGGCCAGCACAGGTTGACTGCGCTGTACGGACAACCTGTGCTGGCCGTAAGTTGGACCTGCGTCAGTGGCCAGGTGTAAATGGACCTAAGTTCTACCTACGTCTAGTTAACACGTAGGGAGGACGTAGAATCTGTTGATCCTTCCACAAATCTGCTACGTCCAAGCTACGTGCTCAAAAAGACGCAGGTTCGACGCACGTGTACGGCCGCGTTTTCCCAAAAATCAGCACGTAGACTGCACGTAGCAGCACGTATGGCTAAATGTGACCATAGCAATAAGGCATGACTAATCGGTGCCTGTAATTACAAGACAGTAAAGAAAAGCCAGTATATGGTGTTATTGAATTGCCTATCAGTGCAAGGCACTGATAGGCAATTCAAAGGTAGAGTAAAGCCATTATTAGTCAGTGAATGGAACGGAAGGCACTGCCGAATCACTGCAGTACACTGGACGGCAGTGCATAGCTTTACAAGTCTAAACAGGCACTGCAAGACAATATAAGATTGCAAAGGACGCACTAGTCACCACAAGGCACTAGAGGGTATTACAAAAAAGTACAAGGCACTGCAAGATAGTATATAAATGTGCAAGCCGCTACGTGACTACTACACAAGTATGCACAGACAATACCAGGCAACAAAATGAGGCGCAATTTATAACAAGGTATTAGAATGATGTACAAGAAACTACAGGCCAATATACTCGTAAGCTAGTGTAATGTCATTACAAGAGACTGAATGGAAGTATAGGTCACTAAAGACACTCTATGCTACAACAAGGGTGTGCAAGTCACTGCGAGTCGGGAATGGTTCTACTAGTCAGTACATGGTACTACAAGACAGGGCAGAAAAGTTCAGATCAGCACATATCGGTACAAGTCAGTCCAACGACCAGTAAAATGAACTACAAACCGGTGCAAGGTTCTACAAGCCACCAGTCATTGAAAGAACACTACTAAACAATACAAGTCAGTACAAGGCGATCAAGCCAGAGCAGAGCAGAATCGGATGTAGAAGGAAGATCGAGTTGCTGCAAGACACGGCATGTTAGTAAAATTTATTATTAGACACTAAAAAGGCACCAAAGTCCTCTAGAAATCATTGTACTACAAGGCAATACAGTTCGGCACATGTCAGGAAAGTCACTTCAAGGTAGTGAAAAAACACTACAAGGCACAGCAGTGGAGCGCATGTCATCTAAAGGCAGTAAAAGCATGACAAGTCAGTACAGCGAACACAATACTACTCGATAGTCGAGAAAGTACGTATCAACACCAGACACAACAAGTCACTACAAGGCAGTGTCAGACAGTAAAAGAAAGTATGGTGAATGCATGACAATGGAAGTTACTAGAAGGAAGTGCAAGACACCAGAAGACAATATGTGTATATGCAAAGCACTACAAATCACTGAAAGGAAAGTTAAATCACATCAAGGTACTACACGTCAGTACAAGGCACTGAAAATAATATGTCACAACAAGCCAATACAAGGAGTGCTGGTCAATAGAATCGGTACAGCGTTATCATGTCATTACACGGAAATACAAGTGTATACAAATAACCTGAAAACAATACAAGGCAGATTAAGGAGGTTCAAGTCATTTCGAGTTAGTACATGATACTAACAGTTAATAAGAGGCAGATCAGTGCAGTATATACAGGCGCAAGACATTGCAGGTCACAGACAAGCAGCACATGCCACAGCTAGTTATTACAGGGCAGTTGAAGGAAGTAAATCACCACAAGGCACTAAAGAAAAAAGTAGAAGTCACAACAACGGAATATAAGTCACTACTGGTCAGAGCAAGGAAGATGTAAGGTCTACGAGTATGTGTATTACACCATGTAAGAGATCTCATTTTATAAAACTGTGAAACCATGCATTATTTTTCGTGTAAACAGGCCATTTCTTCATATTATATATGTAAGTTTAATTCGAAAAATACTTCAGAACTGACGTTATTTTCAAAGGAACCAATATACTAGCAGGCATATCTCGGGGTCTTTATCATAAAACTACAATATATTTAACATACAGATGTAGGATATA
Source organism: Macrobrachium nipponense (assembly GCF_015104395.2). Taxonomy (NCBI): domain Eukaryota; kingdom Metazoa; phylum Arthropoda; class Malacostraca; order Decapoda; family Palaemonidae; genus Macrobrachium; species Macrobrachium nipponense. The sequence goes on from NC_061110.1 coordinate 102,592,138, forward strand.
GCTTGGTACTCACATTATCTACGTTTCAATAATTTCGAAAATTACAGTTTCGTCAATATTCCTTATGATATGATGGCGGAGATATTCTGTCTGCGTTTGTGTAATTTTAAATATTCTTTACATTCTCCTCTTTTCAGGAACCGTTTTGTAAGACTTTAAATGTCAAAGCTGTAGAAACAAATAGTTTACACGACTACTCTGAGGCTTGGTTGACGTCGGAGGCAATATTTGCAATTAGAAAAGAAAGAAGGAAAGAAAATAAACTTTTTATTGACAGAAACATTTCTCCATTTTTACTACTTTCAGTATCGCTCTCATTAACACACCTCAGCGTTTATCCTCTCGGAAATAGCTATGTTTTCTCCCTTCGTAATTTCCATCTTGGTTCCTTCCCCACGCCCCTTTTCGGGCAATTTTCTCCTCCCTGTCCCTCGGGATCGATGGGAATTCACCCTTCGGGGTCCATGATTCAAAGATGACAGCACTAATGGCCTTATTTTGTTCATAAAGCGGCGAAGGGAAATTTCCGTTGCAGAATTTACACTTCCTAGAAATGACAGACTTATGTGAAGTGTGCCATGCGGGGAGGAACGTATAAGGACAGATTTAGCGCCAAAATTTGAAATGTACGTTAGCTTGTCTGGCGCCATTTCCACGCAGTAATGAAACAAAATTTCTGCTTTGTACTATCAGAAATAAAATTTAAAAAAAGCTAAAATTCAGAAAACGAAATGGATATTTGAAAAGTAATCAGGATGAAGTATCGGCTATGCCAACGAAATTTTCGATTCAAAGTTAATTCAGCATTTCGTGATAATGGGTGAAACTGGTTTTTGCAGGTTTTCTCTGTATTTATTTTTTCACGGTTGTACTTTTGTGTCCATGACAACGATCTGAACCAAGTGGCAAAACCGAGACAGCACAAGAAAGTAAAAGTTAAATATATCTTAGTTTAACCAGACCACTGAGCTGATTAACAGCTCTCTTAGGGCTGGCCCGAAGGATTGGATATTTTACGTGGCTAGGAACCAATTGGTTACTTAGCAACGGGACATATAGCTTATTGTGGGATCCGAACCACATCATATCGAGAAATGAATTTATAATCAGCAGAAACAAATTCCTCTGATTCCACGTTGGCCGAGACGGGAATCGAACTGGGTAGTACTACCGAGTCGGTAGGCGAGCACATAAACCACTCGAACAACGAGAAACATTTTTCGTACTATAAGTGTACAAAATCAGTCGTTAGAGGAAATATTTTTCTGGTTTTATGGATTTATTATACAAATGAGGTATGCAAATGGGTAACGACAAAATTCCTCTTACACATTTTGATAAGCATAATTGGAAAATTCATTAACAAATCTAGTTTCTGCTTGTTTATATAACAAAGCAAAAAAGTAAGGACTAAAATTTTAAAAATTTTACTTTATTATTTCTGAAAGGAAACCATGGAGATCGTTAATATTATTCATATTTCCAAATGGTTATTTCACAATAAAAAAAATCCACTGTCAAAATAAAATCAAACATTTTTTCTGAACCTCAGAAGCCTTATGAAATAAAAGTCATTAATGAATCAATTTTTCATTTGTTTTATTCCTCCAATTATAAAATCGCCGATTAGAGACTAATTACCATTGGCTCATTTTGAAATTAGAAGAAAGGCTTGCAGTAGGATTCGTCAAGTAGTTATTGAAAATCAGTAATTTGCATTTTTTCAGGGCTCTTGCGTCTTAGATCGGTTTTAGGAAACTTCAATTTAAAGTTCCTTTACTGAAAGTTCCATTATTTGAACCTCCTTTTGTTGAAACTGGAAGCACAGGTATGGTCTTGGCCTGCCACCTCGGTGGCCTCTAGTTCGATTCTCGGGCATTCCATTGAGGTGTGAGAGATATTCAGGTGATAGAAGTTCCTCTCGACGTGGTTCGGAAGTCACGTAAAGCCGTTGGAACCGTTGCTGAATAACCACTGGTACCATGCAACGTAAAAACACCATACAAACAAAACAAACAAACAAGATGTCTCCCGAGAGTTATGCAGCTTAAAGAGTATTTAGAATCAGTTGGGACTCGAATCTGTTTCCTGATTAGACTTAAGACCATTCCAGAAATGGAGAATTTTCAATGCCTTTCGTTAAAAGTTCATAACTTCATGATTACCATTGTCATGAGAGCTTAACTATCAATTATTTGACCTATTGTTTTGAGAGCTTGACTATCAATTAATTGAGTTATTGTTTTGAGAGTTTGACTATCAATTATATGACTTATTGTTTTGAGAGCATGTCTATCAATTCTTTGACCTACCGTTTTGAGAGCTTAAATATCAATTCTTTAACCTATTGTCTTGAGAGCTTGACTATCAATTATTTGACTTATTGTTTTGAGAGCTTGACTATCAATTCTTTGACCTATTGTCTTGAGAGCTTAAATATCAATTCTTTAACCTATTGTCTTGAGAGCTTGACTATCAATTCTTTGACCTATTTGTCTTGAGAGCTTGACTATCAATTCTTTGACCTATTGTCTTGAAAGCTTGACTATCAATTCTTTGACCTATTGTGTTGAAAGCTTGACTATCAATTCTTTGACCTATTGTGTTGAAAGCTTGACTATCAATTCTTTTATCTATTAGTCTTGAGAGCTTGACTATCAATTCTTTGACCTATTGTGTTGAAAGCTTGACTATCAATTCTTTGACCTATTGTGTTGAAAGCTTGACTATCAATTCTTTGACCTATTTGTCTTGAAAGCTTGACTATCAATTCTTTGACCTATTGTCTTGAAAGCTTGACTATCAATTCTTTGACCTATTGTCTTGAAAGCTTGACTATCAATTCTTGACCTATATTTCTTGTCTTGAAAGCTTGACTATCAATTCTTTGACCTATTGTGTTGAAAGCTTGACTATCAATTCTTTTATCTATTAGTCTTGAGAGCTTGACTATCAATTCTTTGACCTATTGTGTTGAAAGCTTGAGTATCAATTCTTTGACCTATTGTGTTGAAAGCTTGACTATCAATTCTTTGACCTATTGTGTTGAAAGCTTGACTATCAATTTTTTTACCTATTGTTTGAGAGCTTGACTATCAATTCTTTGACCTATTGTCTTGAGAGCTTGACTATCAATTCTTTGACCTATTGTCTTGAGAGCTTGACTATCAATTCTTTGACCTATTGTCTTGAGAGCTTGACTATCAATTCTTTGACCTATTGTTTTGAGAGTTTGACTATCAATTATATGACTTATTGTTTTGAGAGCATGTCTATCAATTTCTTTGACCTATTGTCTTGAGAAGCTTGACTATCAATTCTTAACCTATTGTCTTGAGAGGCTTGACTATCAATTATTTTGACTTATTGTTTTGAGAGCTTGACTATCAATTCTTTAACCTATTGTCTTGAGAGCTTGACTATCAATTATTTGACTTATTGTTTTGAGAGCTTGACTATCAATTCTTTGACCTATTTGTCTTGAGAGCTTGACTATCAATTCTTTGACCTATTGTCTTGAGAGCTTGACTATCAATTCTTTGACCTATTGTCTTGAGAGCTTGACTATCAATTCTTTGCGACCTATTGTCTTGAAAGCTTGACTATCAATTTATTTGACCTATTGTCATGAGAGCTTGACTATCAATTCTTTGACCTATTGTGTTGAAAGCTTGACTATCAATTCTTTGACCTATTGTCTTGAGAGCTTGACTATCAATTCTTTGACCTATTGTGTTGAAAGCTTGACTATCAATTCTTTGACCTATTGTCTTGAGAGCTTGACTATCAATTCTTTGACCTATTGTGTTGAAAGCTTGGCTATCAATTATTTGACCTATTGTTTTGAGAGCTTGACTATCAATTCTTTGACCTATTGTGTTGAAAACTTGACTATCAATTCTTTGACCTATTGTTTTGAGAGCTTGACTATCAATTCTTTGACCTAGTTTGTTGAAAGCTTGACTATCAATTCTTTGACCTATTGTTTTGAGAGCTTGACGATCAATTCTTTGACTTATTCTTATTATCTTGAGAGCTTGACTATCAATTCTTTGACCTATTTTCTTGAGAGCTTGACTATCAATTCTTTGACCTATTCGTCTTGAGAGCTTGACTATCAATTCTTTGACCACAGGGATTTAAAGTTCCTTTTGCACCATTCCCTGAAAGTTGGTACTTGAAGACTTTTTCCTGAAAAATTTAGAAAGAAGAACCTGTCTCAGTAATGTCCATCGAGTTATTTGTTCATAAAAATGGGAAAAATTATATTCTTTGAACGTAAATATTTATTGTCAATGGTTTCCCTTAAATGCAAGACCTCAGTTATATGATAATATTTCATCATGATACCCTGCACACTAAATATAGGTCTAGGACTGGGTATGCTAATTATAGGTCTAGGACTGGGTATGCCAGATATGTGTATACCTATATTTAATCCTGAAGTATCCGGTACGTACTTATGTTGTACATTTTTATCTTGACGAATAAAGGTGGATTTCATTTTATAATATAAAAGTGCCCTATTCTCGTCAACAATCAGTTTTAGAGAATATATATTTGAGACTTTAATGAGAAAATGACAGAAAAACGATAATTAATTCACTGAGATTTTGCCTGTTAACCTTTCTGTATTTTTTTATCTTATTCTTTAATCTCTCTCTCTCTCTCTCTCTCTCTCTCTCTCTCTCTCTCTCTCTCTCTCCTCTCTCTCCTAGCTAAGAATTATTTGCGAGAAAAATTCGGCGAAATGTTATGAAAAGAAAAAAGCTAAAGGAACAAAAATGGCCAGTAATTATCTCTCAATGGAAAATAATTATACCTTTGTTCTTTGTTCTGTCTTAATTGGGCATTATTCATTTCGTTGGGATTTTTTTTCTATCCCTAGAAGTAATTGCTGGAAGTCTTGTTTCATTATAACTTTAATGGGAATTGTGAAAATAAAATGAATATTTAAATTTACACACACACACACACACACACGCACACACATATATGTATATATATATATATATATATATATATATATATATATATATATAGTATATATACTATATATCTATATATATATAATATCTATATACATATATATATATATATATATATATATATATATATATATATATGTATATAGTATATATATGATATATATGTATATAGATATATATGTATATATCGTATATATTTTAATTGTATTTTTTATTTTCGTATTCAGTAAATATATTTTCAAAGTTTCCTTTAAGAAGTTTAGGGATACAGACCTCGTATGTATGTATACACACACATACACACACACATACACACACACACACATACACACACACACACACACACACATATATATATATATATATATATATATATATATATATATATATATATATATATATATATATATATCACTTAACGATACAGGAAACAGAAAACACAACACTCTCATCCTACTCTCGCTGTCCATATGCATAAGCTTCCTCTTGGCTAAAAGTATTTACAAAACGTTCAACTCTGTCATACCGACATTTGTGCGTCGTCCTCGAATACTATACATTTCTCTTTCATCGCGTAAACCTTTTTAATCTTTTACTCACTCATTCCATTTTGAAATTATGTTCGTTCCTCGTAATTATTGAGTAGAAGACTTGGGACGGTTTTTCTGGGAGTAATCTGCTTCTATGTTTCTCTCTTTGGTGAAAGTTTCATGGTGGATTTCTGCTTTTAAATTTGGAATAGAGGCTTAAATTTCAAACTACATTCACGGGTCAAAGATTTTTTTAGTTATTCTTTTCTCGTGGGCTTAGCCTTTTACAAAAATGTAAGACTGCAAGCAGCAGTTTCCACAATTATTGGTAGTGGACCTAGCCTTTTACTCAAAAGTTTACTAAAAAAAAAAAGCAAGACTGCAAGGCAGCAGTTTCCACAGTTATTGGCGGTGGGTCTAGCCTTTTGCTCAAAAGTAAGACTGCAAGACAGCAGTTTCCACAGTTATTGGCAGTGGGCCTAGCCTTTTACTCAAAAGTAAGACTGCAAGAGAGCAGCTGTCCTTTTAGTCGCCTTTTACGATACGCAGGACCTACGGTGGTAGTATTCTTATACCCCTACCACAGGGTCTGACCACAAAAAAAAAAAAAAAAAAAAAAAAAAGATAACGAAAATTCAGATATTAAAAAAATGATCTTGAAATTCGTTTTCAGACTTCCTGTTAATAACCCTGTAGACCGAACAAACGAGCAGCTGTCACGACGAATAATAAAGTAAATGAAAGATAATAATTGCAGTTCCACAGCGATTTCGGTCGGTGGGGAACAGTCGACTGAATGCCGATCGTTGTGTTCCCTGTCTCTTTGATCACTAATAGAAATCAAGATGTAGTATCGGCTCTTCCGATGAGATTTTCGCTTCAAAGTTAATTCAGCCTTTTGTGATAATGGGTGAAATTGGTTTTTGCAGGTTTTATTATTCTTTTTTTTTTTTTTTTTTTTTTTGTGATTTTACTTGCGTGTCTGCGACAAGAATGAGATAAGTAACGACACCAAATAGTAAAAAAAATTAATTAATGGGTGAAATTGGTTTTTGCAGGTTTAATTAATTTTTTTTTTCTTACGATTTTACTTTCGTGTTTGCAACAGGAATGAGATAAGTAACGACACCAAATAGTAAAAAAGATTAATTAATTAATTAATTAATTAATAAAAAAAGATTGTACTTTCGTGTCTGCGACGTGAATGAGATAAGTAACGATACCAAATAGTAAAATAAAAAAAATTAAAAAAATTGTACTTTCGTGTCTGCGACGTGAATGAGATAAGTAACGACACCAAAAAGTAAAAATGAATAGATAAATAAATAAATAAATAATTGTACTTTCGTGTCTGCGACGTGAATAAGTTAAGTAACGACACCAAATAGTAAAAATAAATAAAATTAAAAAAATGAAAAAAAGATTGTACTTTCGTGTCTGCGACGTGAATAAGATAAGCAACGACAAAAAAAATGGACTTTCATGTCTGCGACTGTTAACGTGAATGAGATAAGTAAAATCACCAAATAGTAAAAGAAAATAAGGAAAGTAGAAGTATATCTGAGAATTTATGACGTTTTAGAAAAAAAAAGTAGAGGTATGTTAAGTAAGAGAAAAGGAGACATGAAGGAAAATGGAAATATACCAAGATGGAGTATGTGGCTATCCCTACGAAATTTTCGATTTAAGTTTAATTCAGCATTTTATAATATATTTTTTTTTTTTTTGGCGGGTTTATCAACTTTGTTTTCACGATTGGTCTCTTAGCAACGGGACCTACAGCTTATTGTGGGATCCGAACCACATTATATCGAGATATGAATTTCTAATCACCAGGAATAAATGCGGGGGAATCAAACTCGCGACTACCGAATCGGTAGGCGAGCACGTAACCCATTCGTCCAACGAGGAAACGGAACGAGAAAGTAATAGCGAAAGCACATCGGTTTAAAACTTTTCTTTTTTATACGTACTTTCCTGTTTACAACTAACTGAAATTACGTAAGAGCTGAACAGTAATGGGGAATGATAAAAAAAAATGTAATAGGTAAATCAGAGAAGATATGGTGTTTAAGAAAAGAAGTAGAGGAATGTTGAATAAAAGAAAAGGAGGGACGATGGAAACAACAAGAGAAGATGAAACACATATTCTAAAAAAAAATAAGAATAAAAAAGAGAAATTAGAAAACGAAATTGATAATTGAAAAGTGGGAAGAACATCATAAAAATATGAAGATAAACGAAGAGATAATTAATAGAATTGTGAGAAGAGAAACGAGAATTGGGGAAGGACAAACGACATGCGAAAATGAAGAAAAATGGATAATAACAATCAAAATACTTTTCAGAAATAAGTTTGGATTAACGATAAAAAAATGAAGAGGATAAGGAAGAGAGCAAAGGAAGAGGAAAGAAGAATCATAAATGAGGAGAAAGGAACCTGAAATAAAGCGAAAGAGGAATCAGATGGAAAACTAAAGAGAAGAGGAATAGAGAGAACGGAAGAGAATGGTAAAATGTGTGAAGAGGGGAGGAATTTAGGTGTATTTAAACTGAGTTCTAAGGAGGATTAAGTGGTATGCATGTACACGACTGCATCCATAATGCAAAGTAATGCATCCATGTCATTTCGCCGTCAGCGACAATTTTTTTAAACATTTCCATTTCTAGATCAGTTTTTTGTTTTTTGTTTATTTAAATATCTGAATTTACATTAATCTTATTTTCTTTGTTATTTTTCTACATACTTTAAGTGATATTTATAAAAAGGTAACTCGATGCGCCTGTTAAAAATACCGCTACTTTATTAATGCTTTTAAGTCGATTTTCTTTTATTTTAAATATTGCAAAATATTGGAATTACCATTACTTTATCAAAACTTTTAAGTCTATGATTTTGTGTGTGTGTGTGTGTGTGTGGGATTTTTGTTAAATACTGTAAGACATTAAAAATGCCATTACTTTATGAAAGCTTTTGTGTGAATGAGTTTTTCTTTCATTTTTAAAATACTGTAAAATAAATATATATATATATATATATATATATATATATATATATATATATGCAATATAAAAACACTGTATCGTGCTTCTGAGAAATCAATAGAGGGATCCACAGTAATATCCTTGTTTATCTAGATACAATATATTTATGGAAATATGTATATACAAGCTTTGTATATATTTCCATAAATATATTATATCTAGATAAACAAGGATATTACTGTGGATCCCTCTATTGATATATATATATATATATATATATATATATATATATATATATATATATATATATATATTATATATATATATGGAGCATTATTCATAATCTGATCATTACCAGATAACCTTGAAACGTACATGGTCATGTCGGCTATGTTGTGACCCTAATGCGCTGTGTTGCAGCGAGGTTGAGGTTATGTTGCAGTATGTTGCGGCTACTTTACAGCTATGTGGCGTCCGCCGGGGAAAAAAAAAAAAAGAAATCAAAGGGACGGCGAGTCTCAAAAAAAAAAAAAAAAAAAAAAAAAACTTTCTTCGTAAATATGTCGAAAGCCGCGTTCAAATAGAACGAGCATTGAACGTAAAACCTTCTTCATGCAAATGTGTGAGGTGCAAAATATTACAACTAACGAGGCCCTCTTTGGCGCATTGCAGTCCCTGCATTCAGCATTACAACGTTCTAGGAGACTGGATTTTTGGCCAACTTTCTATGCTCGCTTTTCGAAAATATTTCGTTATCTTTATTTACTTTTACGTGTTTTTTTTTAAGTTTTTTTTTCATTTCTTTTCCTCCACTTAACACTTTTAAACCCTATCGCTCTAATCCTTCTGCCTTTCCCTTTATTTCCTGGAATGTTAAAGTTTAATCCCGATTTATTTTATAATAGTTTATCTGCATCTACTTTTTTTAAATTATTGTTTTACTTCTCTCTGTAATTAATGCTCTCCACTATCATTTTATTCCTTTTGCCTTTTCGTTCTATTATTGGATATTAATGTTTAAACCGGATTTTTCTTTTAATAGTGTATTTCCATTGATCTATTTTTTTTCTCTCTCAATCAAATTCGGCCTGACTTCGTGAGCGGTAGTTACTTAGCAAATCGTATTCTTGTTTTTCCTTTTTTCCTTTTTTCATTATTATTATAGTTGGCTTGTACTTCTTAACAGGTCCGAAAAATATGAATTATGCGTGTATATTTATGCATAGTTCTCATTAATCTAAAAACTTTTCTTGCGATTCAATAACTTCCGACTTTATATTCAGTAAAGAGGGCTTCTTTCATATCCTCATATGAAGTTAATAAAATTATATAATGTAAGTATATTTATGCTCACTTCTCCTTGATGTAAAATAAATTTCTCCTGCATTTCAACAACTTCTGACTTTATATGTCTGTAAAGAGGGCTTCTTATAAATCTCCATAAGAAGTTCATTAAATTATAAAATGAAAGAATGATTTATGAATAAGGGATATAAATTCCTTTTCCAATAGATTTTTTCTCTTTTATCGTGAGATGGAATATACTCGCTGTCGGTGTCAATCGAATCTCTTTTGTATGGCAGTTTATTTTCACACAGTTCCTGAAGTAATACCAGACGTAATTATTTTCCTCTTGAATTTTCTATAATCATGTTATCATATGAATTCCTTTCGTGTTATCTTTCATCGCTTTGTCAATATTGCAGTCCGCGAGTCTTCCAATAAACGTGTATCCCTTCTTCTTACGCCTTTACACCACTATTATATTTTATTATCTTAATTAGTAATTAATATTTTCTCTGCCACAATTGAAGCTGGTCCAATTATCATCCCTTTAACGTGTTTTTCATCATTCATTCCAAGTAGGCCGACGGGAGGAGGCACTTTTCGTCGTGATGTGTAATGCTTTAAGAAAAGGTCAAAAGGAAATGAAATGGTATCATGACAAGGTCTGGCCTTTCCGGAAGCATCACACTCGCCTCGTAAAAAGAACTGCTATTTCCTGTCTCTTCTAAATGTTTTTCAGTTCTAATTTCCTTGTCCCCTTGTTTCTCATTTTTCATTTCATTTATTCCAAGTAAATTTCTTTTTATTAAATGAATCTGCTGTCAGTGACTCGAAATATAGTTCCTATTTTAAAAAGCTGAAAAAAAAACGATATGAGTGATCGGCTTGAAATATCGTGATGACTGACATTTGCATCTTAATCATTTTCTGTTGCTTCTCATCTTTCTTTCAATGACACAAAATGACATTTCTTTTTTCTAAATTTTTGCAAAGGGATTCTAAGGATGGGCGTTTGATTCGTAATAATCTCTTTTAAAGGGACACTTTATCATATTGCCTTTCCAGATAAAAGAAATCACTTACTGTTTGAACTAGAGGACATTCATCCTTTTTCTTCGGGCGACTTACGTAGTATATTCAGAATTGTATATTTCTCTAAAATCTGACGTCGATTGCAAAGGGACTCCGCTCTAGTATATTATTCCATTCTATTCTGATGAAATTGATATCATTTTCGTAAAAGGTTTTCATAAAAAATTCACGGAGCTCTTCGTCCAGAGCTAAATTGAAATGCATTCGTTACTCTTTGCAGAGAAAGGAATATATAACTGTAAAGTTACAGAGCTGTAAGTGACTTTGACGAAATATTGCAGAATTACAGAAAAGAATCTTCAACTCTCCCTTCGTCTACATCGGAGCTTATAAACTAATATAATAATAATAATAATAATAATAATAATAATAATAATAAAATAATAATAATAATAATAATAATAAAAAATAATAATAATAATAATAATAATAATAATAATAATAATAATAAATAAATAAATAAATAAATAGACAGGACTGCAATGCATGAAATTATCTTGAACCTATTTTTAATAGCTTACCTTTGTCTTCAGTAATTTGCTGATAGTTACAAGCTTAGTAATAGAGTCTCTTAAAAATGACATATATGCAGGCTGCGGCAACTACAGACGAATTTTATTCTCCCTGCTCTCTCCAGAGTTGTAGAAAAACTCATTTATAAGCCACTTTATAAGTATGTGTAGACTAAAAGGTTGCTAGCTGATGGTCAATATGCATATAGAAAGCAGTGTGGTACCTGCGATACTCATTTAGATTTGAATTGCCATTTACATGAGAACCTTGATAAGGGTATTGAATATAGAGTAATTTAAATAGATTTAAGTGCTGCTTTCGATTTAGTAAATCACAAGAAACTTATTTATAAATTTCAGACTCTTGGAGTGGGATATGTTGTAGGATTACTTCAAGATTTCCTTACAAGCAGTCACAGCGAGTCGCGAGCCTCAGTGGTGTGGTCGGTTTGGTCTTGGCCTGCCACCCCGGTGGCCGCGAGTGCAATTCTCGGGAATTCCATTGAGGGGTCAGGGATGTGTATTTCTGGTGATGGAAGTTCACTCTCGACGTTGTTCGGAAGTCGCGTAAAGCCGTTGGTCCCGTTGCTGAATAACTACTGGTTCCATGCAACATAAAACCACCATACAAACAAAACAAACAAAACAAACAGCGAGTTGCTTTGGATGGGATCTCTAGCAATGCAAGACCTATTGCTCCTGGAATTCCACAGAATAGTGTTCTTGGTCAGCTGTTACTTTTAGTGTAGACAAGTAATATGGTTGATGCCCTGGAAGACAAGATTGTTCAGTATGCCGATGATGCAATACTTAAGGGTTTAGTCAAGTCTTTACTTTTGAGAAAGGTAGCTGCCCTGAGTGTCAATCGTGGCATGGAACGAATTTTGATTTTCGTTAGCCGTTCCCGTACAATTTGTCCACCTCATCCCCTCATCAGGAGGATGGGCCTCTGCTGAATGAGACTAAAGCTTTCACTAGACTTGGTGTAACTTCTGACTCGCGTCTAACTTTTGAGAAGCATCTAATGAAAGCGTCGGCAAATGCCTCACAAAAGTTAGGTATTGTACGCAAAGTCTCATTTATTTAGTGCAGTGATAGAGTCATTGCAGCCTTTTTGAAGTCATTTGTCCTTCCTTTACTAGAATATTTTCCTCCGGTGTGGATGTCTGCTTCTGCCAGAGATTTATCTCCTTTAGAGAGAGTAGTTCGCAGTGCTAGGTGTCTGTTTCCTGACATTAGCAGTGACGCCTTGAACCATCGACGGAAGCTCATTTGTTTGTCAGTTTCATAAGCTGTATTTTAACGGAGATCCTTTGCATTCATGATTGAGTTCACTCTCGACGTGGTTCGGAAGTCACGTAAAGCCGTTGGTCCCGTTGCTGAATAACCGCTGGTTCCACGCAACGTAAAAACACCATACAAACAAACAAACATTCATGATTGATCCCTAATCTTCTTTCCCTGCACGAGCAACGAGATTTGTTGAACGGCAGCACCAATATACAATAAATGGGCGTCGCTGTCGAACTTCTCAGTTCCTGAGGTGACTTTATTCCTCACACCGTTGGACTGTGGAACAGTTTCTCTGAGAATGTCGTGCAGTTGACACTTCAAAAGTTCAAGCGTAGATGAAACTCTTTATTATCCTAAACAATAACCCTTGTGTTTAAGCCATTTATTTTCATTTTTATTAATTTATTTATAATTTCTTCATTTATTTTTTTTATTTTGTAATAACTGATCTCTTTTTTATTACCTTTAGTTACTTCTTTCAAATGAACACACATTCTTTGGAAGCGTGAATTTCAAGTCAATGGCTCTTGTGGGTTTCTTTCATATGAATAAGGTTCATCTAGTGAATAATAATAATAATAATAATAATAATAATAATAATAATAATAATAATAATAATAATAATAATAATATGTTATATTGAATACAATGCAAGGATAAAACATGTTTGAAAGAAGGTATATTCCAACATAAAATAATAATAATAATAAAAATAACAATGATAGAAACTTTACCATTTTTATTTAGTTTTTACTGACACGAAATGTTCGAAGACGAAACCTTTTATATTTTGTTATTCTAAGCTTTAGTGAAAATATTTCTCGCTTTAAACGATGCTATCTGTTGGGTAGTGGCGCACGTGATGTTATTCAATTATATTTCTTAATTAAATGAAACCAAGCTACCTGAATGTTTTTAAAGTCTTCCTGTAAATTAACTTTATTCGCCGAGGCGTTTTATTTACTGGATTCTGACGCAAAATGCTTCTGAGATTAACTTTTCTTTCTTTCTTTTTTTTACTAAGTTCGATTCTTATTTTCATTATATATATATATATGTGTGTGTGTGTGTGTGTGTGTGTGTGTGTGTGTATGTATAGATAGATAGATAGATTGATAGACAGATAGAGATAAGAAGTGATGTGTTTAGTACAAGTTTATTGTAAGAATTAATTGGCATTTGTTACATCAGTTTCACTTGGATGCTGTAGACATAAAGGAATTTATAGCCTAAATTTAAAAACGTAACCAAATCCTAGTAAAAAATAAAAAATAAAAGCTGGCAGAGGTTTGAAAAAACCGAATAAAATGAAAGTCGTTGCCCTTAGAAGCTACCAAATTTTGGAAGGGAGAGAAAAGTTAAGATTTTGAAAATGTGCATAGCGAACACCCTAGTTAGCCATTTTGGTGGAGAGCTCGAACAGCACCAAATGGAAGAGCGTGAAAATAACTACATATTCTCTCAATTATGACAGGTGTAAAGGAACCGATGTAGTTGATTTATTTAACTACTGCCTAACCTATAGATTTCAAAATGAAGAAGGATGACTTGTTTTGTGTGAGAGCATTGGCGGAAAATTCCATACTACACAGCTTGTTACTATTGATAGTGGAACCAGCAATGAGAATGACTCATTTATTAGACGTAATAATTCACTGAAATACGATAAGAACAGTCTACATATGTTCCCTTATTACATTCGGGGTGAGTGAATATGTATACAGCGTGCTTGGGCGGAAATGTAAATTCAAATTGTTAATTTAAGAATATTTCTCAAAGTTAACGACTTAAAAAAAAATAAAAAGGACAGCAGCATCTGTGCAGGTGGAGAGTAAACCTGCTTTTTGGTCTGAGTTATAAATAAAGGATTGTCGGAAAAATGCAGTTTAGAAATCTCTTAATAACAAGTCATAATCCCGAGGTTACTTTTAGTTTGTTCAAAAGTTCTTTTATTCAGTTCAGATCTCGGCCTTTTATGAACATTTTTTTTTTACATTTCTGATGTCTTTTTGCTTGAGCGTCAAAGATTTCTCAGTTTTGTTCATTACTTATAAAATTTCCACCAGGTTTTATCCCATTTATTTTTCAAAATATTTCCGGGATCTTTTTATAATAGTTTTGTTGTGTACTTCGCATATTTTTCCGAGTTCACATGCTTGGAATGAGATGATGAAGCGATGGTTAATTCACAAATGGAAAAGACTGCACCTTAAGTGATACTTGCTTACTATAATCTTTTATCTGTTTTTTGATTTGATTGCTGTACGCCTTAGGGGAGGGAAAGCCGTCAGTAATTTTACCTATGCACACATACGGACCGGGCAAGACGCTTTAATATATATTCATATATATATATATATATATATATCTATATATATATATATATATATAGATATATATATATATATATGTATATATATATATATATATATATATATATATATATATATATATGTATATATCATACATCATATATATGCATATACATATATATATATATATATATATATATATATATATATATATATATGTGTGTTTGTATACATAAAAGAGAGAGAGAGAGAGCGAGAGAGAGAGAGAGAGACGAGAGAGAGAGAGAGAGGAGAGAAGGTTGTGTTCACTACTGAACGTTTAAAGACCAAACATACGAGACCAACCTGCAGGATTGCTATACGAGGCCAATGCTTCCGACTTGTTTTCAAGAGCTAAAATGCTATGTGTCGTAAGATAATCATTAGAAAGAGCTAAAGCTCTTTGTCTCCATCTGCACAAATATTGGCAGCTCACGAGAGATTATCAGTCTCGTAGTTTCATTAGACATCAGCAAATGAAGGAGGTGGCGATGTCTTTTGATTCAGACAGTCAGGTTCTCGACCTTACTTTAATTTACCGTTTACCTTCAGTGATACCAAACTGAAGGTCAAGTTATAGCAAGAAAGTTTAGCTTCACCGTTACAGATATTGTCCAAAGTATCTTCAGTGCCAGGTATCTTCAGTGTCTTTAAATGGCATTTATGATAATTGCAGAAATTCGGTCTCTTGGGATTAAGTGAGTGCCCATCTGTTAATGATTAAGACCTCATCCAGTTACAGCAACTGGAGATTTCATATTTTGATGGCTTCACGGTATTATTATTATTATTATTATTATTATTATTATTATTACTAGCAAACGTGTATACAGAAATTATGTATGAAAATTCGTAAAGTAACTACGTCTACGGGCGTAATCAGCCTCGTTTCACGGGTAGACCCAGCTCCGTTTCAAGGAATCACTTCTCACCCTCACCCCCTTTAGAGAGGGGGGGGGAGGTAGGATGAAACCCCATTATAAACCCTCTTAGGATTCCCCACTATAACCCTGCGAAGTTTCATGCCCCTCGGACCAGCCGTTTAGCCGTGATTAAATGACAGATGGACGGACAGACATTGCGCCTGTTATAGTAACATTATTATTATTATTATTTTTATTATTATTATTATTATTATTATTATTATTATTATTATTATTATTATATATTGTTCCATCTCAGTCATCCTGTTTGACTGCGTGATATTTATAGTGTGGGGTTCCGGGTTGCATCCTGCTCCTTATATTAGGAGTCCATCACCTTTCTCACTATGTGCACTGTTTCTAATAGCACGCTCTTCTGCATGAGTCCTGGAGCCACTTTGTCATCTAGGTTTTCCAGGTTCCTTTTCAGGGATCTTGGAATCGCGCCTATTATTATTATTATTATTATTTTTATTATTATTATTATTATTATTATTATTATTATTATTATTATTATTATCAGAATAACGCCTGATCCAGGTGACTGGAGTCTGAAGATTTAATAACAGCATCATTGTCTTCAGTAATTTCGTTACTTCCTTTTCATTGTACAGCTCTATATAACAGTCAGTCACAGCTCCTATTTCACCATAACCATGAAGTACTTGGCAATGAAGAGAATCCTTCGTTATACCAGAGATTTCTGGGGGACTTTTGTTTATTAGAGAAAATGCAACGCTTACAATCACGAACACGACCGGATACACAAATTTTTTTCTCAGACACGAGTCTCCTCACACAAGAGTTCTTGGGTTCGCCAATTGCTAATGCATTTTGTGTAAGTAGCTGTTTGCAGATAAGTTAATTGGATGCAAATGAAAGTCGTAATTCCTTGGGAGGATATACTGAGCACATTATGAAGATTGTGGCTTTCAAGGATGCACTATTTACAGCAGGGGTCGCCAGACTTCTCAGCTCCATGATCTACTGTAAAGACTGAAACTCTTCTACGATTTACCATACTACATAATCACATATTGTTACGTAGGAAGATTACAATTGCCTCATATATATATATATATATATATATATATATATATGATTGGTAAAAATGTTTTGCTACAACAGAATTCCATCAAATAAAAGCAGCCCATATAAGCGCCAAATTTAGAGAGAAAATACTATATTTCAGAGACTTCTGTCTCCCTCTTCAGGTAGATGAATGAGAAAAGTTACAGAAAAGGTGGTATTTAAACCAAGAGATCCATCCACAGGTAAGCCAATTTAGGTCACGCCCGCTGGTAATCCTCCTTTAATCCTCTTAAGCATTGGTTGAATGAAAACTTTATCAATGACATCTGAATCCCATGCTTTGAGATGTTCATTTTCTATATATATATATATATATATATATATATATATATATATATGTATATATATATATATATATATATATATATATATATATATGTTCGTGTTTTGTTTGTTTTATATAGGATTGTGAGGGAACGGCGATCGCCCAAACAAGTGGCCGCGATCGACTGTTTGGCCACCTCTGATATACAGGCTAATATCATTTAACTTTCTTTCTCTCTTTCTTTAAAGCTTTAGCTGAAAACTCTTATGGACAGAATCCACAGACTATAAAGCCAAGAGGGCTCCATAGGAAAATCAGCCTGCAAAGAAGAAATGTTTTGAAGGAAAGGTATTTAAATAAATAGTTATGAAGGAATGAAAAATAATAAAATCCAGATACGTGAATACTGGAAACGTCAACAGGAATGAATTTGCTCTTTGGAGATCAGAGGATTCCACAACAGCACTTATAGGTAAACTATTCTACATCTTAGTTGTGGCCAAGATAAAACTCCAGACAAAGTGAGTTAGCAGCAGCGGTCTGCATAGTGTTGCGAGCCAAAATACCAGGTATTTCACTTCGTATCTATACTTTCTCATGGGGAATTAATTTACCGTATATTTTAGTCATTTCTTTGTATTCACTCACGGAATATTTACCGTATATTTTAGTCATTTCACTACTGTATTCATACCTTCTCACTGGAATTATATTTACCGTATATTTTAGTCATTTCACTTTGTATTCATACCTTCTCACTGGAATTATATTTACCGTATATTTTAGTCATTTCACTTTGTATTCATACCTTCTCACTGGAATTATATTTACCGTATATTTTAGCATTTCATTTTGTATTCATACCTTCTCACTGAAATTATATTTACCATATATTTTAGTCAAAAGAAATCCCCATCTTACTCCACGAATCTACGCGTCAGGGCTGCCATCTGTTCGCCATTACGACAAACTTGAAAAACTGCTGGCTCGCATTTCCTTTGAGTTACATTTGTCACCATGAAAATAATCCCCTTTGCTAGTGATGAGATGCTTGTTTAACAGGTTGAATGCAAACGGGGATACAAGAGAATTACTGATAAAGCAAACAGAATCCAGGAAGGAGAGAGAGCGGTTGTTGACCTCCCAAGAATGAGATTAACTGGACGTTTTCGAAGAATTATGAATATTATGTCGGGGACGAACATCAGTGGACACAGTGATTAAACTGACTGAACGTATTTGTAGAATTATGAATACTATGTCGGGGACATAAATAAAACACTACGGAAATATAACATTTCAGAGCGAACATCAATGGACACAATGGTTAAGTGGAGTTTGGCTGGATCACTGAATTAAATGCAATGTAAGAAATAAAAAGTTCAGATATTACAAAATGTCAGTCGAGAACCGTGGCTTTTGTTCCGATTGAAAATCAAAATAAATATTTAACTTTTAAGCAAATAGTAACTTCGCAAAGAAAGGAACAAAAACCAACAAAGAGTATCCCTGCTGATCTCAGAACGAACACAAATTGAAACGCATATTAAAATTTTAATTATATGAATCTTACTTAGATTTTTCTCATGTAATCGTAAAGCAAATTCTCGATATCTGTCAGTCCTTTAAAATTTCATTCGTATCAAAGACGTCGCTCATCAGTCCTTCAAGAA
Organism: Macrobrachium nipponense; assembly: GCF_015104395.2. Lineage (NCBI taxonomy): Eukaryota > Metazoa > Arthropoda > Malacostraca > Decapoda > Palaemonidae > Macrobrachium > Macrobrachium nipponense. The sequence continues at coordinate 102,611,129 of NC_061110.1, forward strand.
ACTTTGAGCCAATTTGAAAATCATAAGCAAATCCAACCTTGAGACACAGTAAACGGCAGAGGTGATGTTTATATGTTAAAGAAAAAATTTTATCTTTTAATTCTGACTTTACTTCAATATGCGGTTTCGATGAATTTGCCTCCAAAGCGTTTCTTAGATTAATGTTCTTTGTTGGACAGCGGTAGAAAAAATAATCTGGTCTCTAAACAGTAGGGGAAGGAAAATGGAGGTAATATCACATTAAGACAATAAGAGTTCGCGTATTCGACCTACTGATTAAAAGAGCAATGAGTAGTGCGCATGCGCACTTCCGCCTTGACACTCTATACCAAACGACATACGAAAAAACACACATTTTTAAACTAAACTAAACACGTTTTGCATGATTCTCAGCATGGAGTAAAAAGTATGGTCATCTAGAGTGCATATTGAATTCTTGTTACATAATGTTAGAAATTGTTAGAAAAAATTGTTACATGCAAATTTTTAGAAATTTACTGGCGCGTAAATCATTGCTTCAAAACAAATTCATTGTCTAGGCCAGTTTGACCCTCAACAGTGAGCCTTCTGTGACGTCACGAGGTCAGAAGTGTCCTCAAGTGAATGAAGTCCTACCCATCACTTCCAGTCAGTTCCGTTAATACAAAGGTACTTAATAGAAACATCATGACCTTGGCCGCGACCTTGACCATTTCAAAGGTTGAACTTTTTAAAATTGGCCTTTTGGAAACAGAAATTTACAATTCCGCAAAACAAAATAATATCTATAATCATTAAAATCACTGTGAAAGAATCCACCTTTCTTATAATGGGCGAGATAGTTTCTGTGACCACATATCGACAAATGCGCAGAATTCTCTCAAAACTGAATCATACAAAAAGGGTCACCTTATGACAATATAGGCCAATTTTCACCAAAATTAGGTTCAAGTGGTTTAAAATTTTCATTTCAATGCAAACACAGAAATGCAAAATGAAAATATTTGCCAATTATCACCAAAATCAGGTTCACGCGGTTTAAAGTTTTCGTGTAAATACGAACAAAGAAATTCTCAGATTTCTCTCCAAACTGAATCATAGTGAAAGGGTCACTTTATGACAATACTTGCAAATTTTCATCGAAATGCAAACACAGCAATGCACTCACTCTCATCAACACCAACACAGACAGATGTGACTGTAAAATCAACCTTGCTGTAGAGCCTCGATCTCTGGGCGCAGAAAGCTCCAGTCAAGTATACAACAACAGTAATTGAAAACAAACGGGAATATAAATATCGGAAGCCTCGTCAAAAGAATATTCCTGTTTTCGCTTTGGTCATGCGTGCTTGCGCATTTCCTGCTTTTTATCAGCCGTGTTTAATTCATGGATGCGACGGTGCCTTCGCGCTGTTCAGCGTTAAATTCCGTTTCATTTCTTTCACGGCATGATTTGGTTTACTGTTCAATATTGTGAAAGTAGCTTTAAATGTTGTATGCCTATAGTATTTTATTCATTAACTTATTTTAAGAAGTGAGTGGATGGACATTTTATTTATCATTACGGAATTAACGGGAAAAAAAAGTATAAAAATATTATCCTCCTGTCCACGTAAATGGCTTAATTTGAAGAAAAAACTATAGAATTTCTGTGCTAACGATGTGTTTTTTTTTTTTTTTTTTTTTTAGCAGTGTTTTGGTTGAACTGTTCACAGTACATTTGCCTTCAAACGAATAGATGGACATCTATTTATCATTATGGAATAACGCAGAAAAATTTATCCTGCTGTTCATATAATTGGCTTAATTTAAAAAAAAAATAGATCTTGTGCTAACGGTTTTTTTTATACTTTTTTTTTTAATTTTTTTAGGCAGTGTTTTGAATAAACTGTTCACAGCAAATTTGCCTTCAAGTGGGTAGTTAAACATCTATTAATCATTAAGGAATAACACAGAAAATTTGATCATGCTGTTCATATAATTTGCCTAATTTTTAAAAAATTAGATCTTGTGCTTACGGTTTTTTTTTTCTTATTTTATTCTTTTAGGTAGTGTTTTGATAGAACCGTTCACAGTAAATTTTCCTTCAAGTAGGTAGATGGACTTCCATTTATCATTATGGAATAACACAGAAAAATTGATCCTACTGTTCACATAACTGGCTTAATTTGAAAAAAATTCAAATTGATTTTGTTTTGTTAACGGTTTATTTTTTTAAGCAGTGTTCAATAGAACTGTTCTCAGCAAACTTTCCATCATAAAAAAATAAGTTTACGGAAAGTTACTTGTAAACACCACCAGCAACTCTCAGTCTGACAACATTCTGAAAGAGCCGCTACAAATCTCCACAAATGGAGAGAAAAAAAAAGGAAATCCGACCATACGTTCAACTTTATTCAATAACAGAAAGTTAAGGGGAAAAGGAAGTTTAGCATAAAAATATTGGAGGGAAGAAAAAATAGCGAATTGCTCGAAGGGGCGGATCTGGTGTTAAGAGAACGCATTAAATCTGAGTTGACAGAAATGAAAAAGAAGATGATAATTGGGTTTCTCCTTCTGCATCTAATGAACTTACGGCTACGAAGCGCTAGGGAAGCAGCATAAGGAGGAAAAAATAAGAAATTTTCAAGGGACAAAAGAGGCAACGAAAGATTAAAAAAAATAAAAAAAAAAGCCCGGATCTCCATGGAAGCGTTCTCTACAAAGGAGTTCTGTCATTCAGCTTCAAGTAGATATTTAAGAGAGAATGATACTTTGTTTTCAAGATTCCTTCTCCTTAAGATTAATGATGGTAAGAGATGAATAGAAATGCTCGTAAAAAGAAGTTAGACTGATAAATATATAAATACATAGTGGATAGACTTCCGTGTTCACCCCTTTTGCTATTTTGCTGATAGAACATTATGAATAATATTTTTTTTTATCCCAGCTCCCCATCATAATTGAAACAGGTTACATGTAAGGACATCAAAGGAGTCCTTGACCTTCCGTCCCCATAATCATTCTTCTCTCTCTCTCTCTCTCTCTCTCTCTCTCTCTCTCTCTCTCTCTCTCTTTGCCATCATACGACCAGCAAAGACTGAAGGTTTGTCAGCCAAACAAGGTCATGCTCACTTCACTTTCAGTCAGTCGCCTGCAGCCAAAAAAAAAAAATCTTTCATTTTGAGTCTGTCACCTCCATTTCTGGTATAGGACAGGAAAGCAGCCATGAAATGGAAATTCTATTACTTTTCAGACATTTTCTCCTTTGCTGTCAGATTACCTGGGGAAACATCTTATGGGCTCCAAAACGCTTCAAAGTCTTGTTTAATCTAAACTTAGAGAAAGGAGAAGAAGTTAAGGATAGACAGTCAGCAAGAAAATAATAGCAATATCACAGTGAGTATTACAAGTATAAAGGAGAGGAATAACTGGAAAAAGAAGTCCCGAGGCTAAAAGCATTTATCAAACAACTGCAAGATTACAAGGACAAAAAGAATTATAAAAATTCATGAGTTTTTTTTTTGTGATTCAGAACAGTACAGAGAAGCTGGACACTCAATACAATAGTTCCTTCTATTAGGATACAGAAAGTCATTCACGTACTTTCCCTGAAAATTTTGCAGCAGTGTTTACAATATATTCGTGGCCGAGTTTAAAAGTGAGTGAATTATTTGAGGAATACCATTAGCACACAGTTTATCCAGTAGGATATCGTTCCATCAAAAACATTCAGTATCCCTCCTATTCCCTCTAATAATGACATCAGTGTTTCCCAGTATATTCGTGGTTGAGCCTAAAACTGGATGATCTGTTTGAGGATTATCATTAGTATACAATTTCATCCAATATCGTTCCCAAGCAATATCCACTATCCCACATTTCACTCTAACCTGGATTACATCATGGCCAAAGACGTTTCATCTCCAAGGCATGTTGCCCATGAAGTATTGCGTTATGGGTAAAGGGTATCACCCAAGTAGGCGTTATACCTGAGGAAGATAAGGAAGGATCATGGGAAGGTAGCTATAAGTCCTTCCCAGCGTCCCTTACAAGGCTGCATTTGTGGACAATAGGCGGCCAAGTCTTTCGTGGCCCAGCTAAGACAACAGTTGTTCCGTTGTTACAAATTTCAATTTAGATATCAGTGTTAATCCCCTAGCGTTCAATTGACTGTTATTCATCCTGAATACTGGAGAGTGAAATACACAACCTTCAAGCCAAACGAGGCTGTCCCCAACAACATGGAAAGTTGGAATGGAATAACAGATAATAATCGCAAGAGGGAAGTTGTGGTTAGGCTATTAAATAGGCAGAATAGAAAATGGGACAAATTATGTAAATATGGAAGAAAGAGTTACCGTGCAAATAATATTGTTCTTGAAGCCAAAACTTTTCTCCTTGTAGTAACAGAAATGTTCCTCTCGTACGAGTTCTATTTGATATCTTACCCTTTCATCTTGACAGTAATCTCTGGATTCTTTGCTTGGTTGGGTCACTGTGCATGTTGCACAAACATTTTCGTGGTACTAATCAAGTAGATGTTCCTGACAGTCTTGCTTTCTCTTACATGAAGTTTAACACGACGCTGTTTATTTGAAGTTATATTCTCACTCAGACCAGATTTTAGGATAACTTTCCATAACTAGGTGCAAATTATTTCTCGGAGAAAAAAAAACGCCACAAATTGGAGAACAAACTTTAGAAGAGCATATATAATAGTTTCGGAGCGTCATGCTCCAAGTTGGTTGGATCCCTCTTCAGTGTGAAAGCTTCACACTGAAAAGGAGCGTGACGCTCCCAAACTGTTTGAGCTTTTAAAATATGTTTGTTCTCCAATTTGTGTTTTTTCAAGTTTTAAAGGTTGATACAGAAGTTTGGCATGATTCTTACTTAGCAGTTTATATTTTGTTTGTCTTACTCATTCGACGATGTTATTGGCCATGTTCGTTTTACAAAGTTATTTCTCTCTCTCTCTCTCTCTCTCTTTCTCTTTTTACTCTACTTATTATTTTTTAGTTTCCATTTCTGCACTGCGATATTTCCCCTGTTTGTACCCTTGATCTTCTAGCATTCAGCTTTTCCGATTTGGTTTCCAGCTCGGCTTATCTATACAACTAATAAAATGAAAGACGGTGGGAAGTTATACACCAGCTCCAGCTAACGAACCCGAATGATTTCCATATGATATCATTTTAACCGAGTTATTGTGCAATATGTCGATACAGAGCTGACAAAGGCCACAGAGAAAATTCAGAGAGGGAAACCTTCCAGCAAGACCTTTCGTTAGAATGATTTTTCTCGAGAAAATATATTCACCTATCGTTAGAATTTCACTTTGCAGATTTTTCTGGACAAATTTATGCTGAAAAAGCTGTTTTTCCTGTGAGATATTTTAACCTATCGTTAGAATTTCACTTTGCAGATTTTTCTAGACGAGGTTATGCTGAAAAGACTGTTTTTCTGTGAGATATTTTAACCTATCGTTAAAATTTCACTTTTCACACTTTTCTAAACATATTTATGCTGAAAAGACTGTTTTTCCTGTAAAATATTTTCACCTATCGTTAGAATTTCACTTTTCAGAATTTTCTAGACAAATTTATGCTGAAAAGGCTGTTTTTTTCCTGTAAAATATTTTTATCTATCGTTAGAATTATCTTTTCAGACTTTTCTAGACAAGTTTATGTTGAAAAGGCCGTTTTCCCTGTAAAATATTTTCACCTATCATTTGAATTATCTTTTAAGACTTTTCTAGACAAATTCATGCTGAAAGGCAGTTTTTCCTGTGAGATATTTTAACCTATCGTTAGAATTCCACTTTGCAGAATTTCTAGACAAATTCATGCTGAAAAGGCTGTTTTTCCTGTAAAATATTTTTACCTATCGTTAGTATTTCAAGTTTCAGACTTTTCTAGACGGTTTATTTTGCGGAAATGGCTATTTTTCCTGTGAAATATTTTTACCTATCGTTAGAATTTTACTTTTTCAGAATTTTCTAGACAAATTTATGCTGAAAAGGCGGTTTTTTCCTGTAAAATATTTTTACCTATCGTTAGAATTTCACTTTTCAGACTTTTCTAGTCAAATCTATGCTGAAAAAACTGTTTTTCCTGTGAAATATTTTTTTCCTATCGTTAGAATTTCGCTTTTCACATTTTTCATTACAAATCTGTGCTGAAAAGGCTGTTTTTCCTGTGAGATATTTTAACCTATCGTTAGAATTTCACTTTTCAGACTTTTTCTAGACATATTTATGCTGAAAAGGCTTTTTACAGTGAAATATTTTTACCTATTGTTAGTATTTCACTTTTCAGAATTTTCTAAACAAAATTATGCTGATAAAACTTTTTTACCTGTGAAATATTTTTACTTATCGTTAGAATTTCACTTTTCAGACTTTTCTAGACGTATTTTTGCTGAAAGGGCTGTTTTTCCTGTGAAATATTTTTACCTATCGTTAGAATTATCTTTTCAGACTTTTCTAGACATATTTATGCTGAAAAGGCTGTTTTTCCTGTGAAATATTTTTACCTATCGTTAGAATTTCACTTTTCAGACTTTTCTAGACGAGGCTATGCTGAAAAGCCTGTTTTTCCTGTAAGATATTTTATGATACAAATAAATATTGCCCTTACTTTTTTAAAAAGTAGCAAGGGCCCAAAATTTACATAAAATAAAATATGAGTTTCAAGCTTACCATTAAGAATCAGTGTAGGTGCTTCAATAATGCAATTTTCTACCAAAAGTACCAATGTGGTTATTAAGGAGAGATAGCTTTTTGCTCTCTGGCAGACCGACGTCTGTTCCTTAGCTGGTGTTTGCTGATTGAAATGGAAATTGACTTCAAGAGAGTTTGGCATGGATCTTCGACCCTCCCTTCTTTTATGTCTTCAAACTTTACAATTGTTGAAAATTTGAAGTCTTTTAGATTCTCACTACAATTCAAAGTTAAACTTGTTTTCAACTTTTTCGTGCTATTGTTAAGGTTTTTTTGGGGCCAGAATGCGATGTTTTTAAGGAATAATAATAAAATAATAATAATAATAATAATAATAATAATAATAATAATAATAATAATAAATAATAATAATAATAATAATAATTAATAATAATTAATAATAGGTAAAATAATTAAGAAGAAGAAGAAGAAGAAAAAGAAAAAGAAAAAGGAAAAAGGTTGCACTTACTTTATTTTTAGTTGTGGGTGTTTTCTTTCTTTTTTTTGTTTTTGTTTTTTTAATTTTTAAATTGACGATAGACCGTTAATAAGTTTCTATATAAAGCTTCAGTTAAAACTAAAAAGATACATTTTACGTGCATATTTAACTATATATATATATATATATATTATATATATATATATATATATATATATATATATATATATATACTGTTCAAGCTATATTATTATTACTATATATAAGTATATACGTAGATATATATATTATATATAATATATATATATTATAATATATATACTAATATAATATATATATATATTATATATATATCGGAAAAAGCTGGAATGCCTAGAAGGTATTTATGAAGGGTCTTACAAAAATAGGGGAAATATTCCGAGTAGCAGAGGAATAGAAACTAAGAAATTAATAAAGTTAGAACGTAAAAAAAAAAGAGAGAAGAGAGAGAGAGAGAGGAGAGAGAGAGAGGAGAGAGAGAGAGAAATAACTTTGTAACAAAAACGGAAACATGGCCAATAACATCGTTTCGATTCGGAGATTGAGTTAAGGCAAACAAAATATTAAGCCTGCCAAAGTTAAGAAATCATGCCCAATAAACTTCTTGTATCAACCTTTTAAAAACTTGGAAAAAAACAACAAATTGGAGAACAAACATAATTTTTTAAAAGCTCAAACAGTTTTGGGAGCGTAATTTCCCCCCTCATGCTTCCTTTTCAGTGTGAAGCTTTCACAACTGGAAGGAGGGGAGCTTACCCAACCTGGAGCATGACGCTCCCCGAAAACTATTATATATTGCGCTTCTAAATTTTGTTCTCCCAACAATTTGTGGCGTTATTTTTCTCCCGAGAAAATAAAATTTTGCACCTAGTTTATGGAAGGTTATTATTCCTAAAATAAAAACTGGTCCAGAGCAGGAACAATATTAACTTCAAAAAACAGCGTTGTGTTGAAACTTCATGGTAAGAGAAAGCCACGACTGTCAGAAACATCTTAATCTTGTTTACGTTACCCACGCAACATTTTTTTGTGCAACATGCACAGTTGAGGCCAACCAAAGCAAAGAATCCTGAAGATCACTTGCTTAAGATGAAAGGTTCGATATTTAAATAGAACTCGTAAGAGAGGAATATTTCTTATTACTTACATTTGGGAGAAAAAGTTTTTGGCTTTCACAATGAACCAAATATTATTTGCACCCTGTAAACTGTTTCTTCCATATTGTTTTACATAATTTGTTCCCATTTTTCTATTCTGCTTATTTAATAGCCTAACCGGCAACTTCCCTCCTTGCGCATTATTATTCTGTTTATTCCATTCCCCATCTTTCCACGTATTCAATATAAATAACCAAAGTCAATTGATTCTGGGAAGGGATTGTCACTTGAGGCAGCCGAAATTGAAAATTTGTATCAACCGGAACGAACACTGTTGTCTTAGCTGGGCAGGCAGAAAGGACCTTTGGCCCACCTATTGTCCATAAATGCAGCCTTTCGTAAGGGACGCTGGCCGGGAAAGGCTTATAGCTACCTTCCCATGATCATCTTCCTTATCTTCGCCTCAGGTATAAACGCCTTACTTCGGGTGATACCCTTTATTACCCCATAACGCAAATACTTCAGGGCAACATTGCCTTGGTGATGAAACCTATAAGTCTTTGGCCATGATGTTAAAATCCATCGTTAGAGTTGAAATGTTGGGATAGTGGCATGTTGCTTGGGAGGCCGATAATTGGAAATTTGAAATTATATACCTAATGATAATTCCTCATAACAGAATCACCCCTGTTTTAGGCTCAACCAAAACGTATATTTCTTGGAAAACACTGATTTTCAGATCTTTACGAGGGACAAATGGGGGGGGTGAATTGAATGTTGAATGCGGACGCATATCCTTACTGGGATTAAACTGCTAGGATGGTGCCTGATGGTGTTCTTCAAATAATTTTCACTCACTTCCACTTTAAAAACTCGGCAAACGATTATAATTGTATAAACACTTGCCTTGCAAAATTTTCAAGGAAAGTTATCGTCGGAATTAACTTTCTATTTCCTAATAGAAGGAACCTATTGTAATTGAGTGTCGCCAGCTTCTTCTGTTATGTTATTTGAATTACACACAAAAAAAAATCATGATTTTTTTATCAATTCCGCCATTTGGTCCTTGTAAATCTTGCAGTTGTTTGATAAATCCTTTTATCCTCGAGACATCTTTTTACAGTTATTCATCTCCTTTATATATATATATAGTATATATATATATATATATATATATATATATATATATATATATATATATATTTATATATATATATATATATATTATATATATATATATATATTCATATATATATTATATATATATATATATATAATATATTTATATATATATATATATATATATATATGTATATATATTATATATATATATATATATACATATATATATATACATTATTTCTCCTGTTAAAACAGGATACGTCTCAAGTATAAAAGGCCCATTAAAACACTCTGCTTTAAAGCTAAGGACTACTATATTTCGGTGGACTGACTCCCACCTTATCCAGAGGTGAATGACAGAAGAAGTTACATTGGCGAAATTATATATAGTGGGAGATGTACCCTTAGGTGATGCCTGGGGACACCACTAAGCCGACGTTGGTTCTGTTAATTGTCTTCATCGTTGCTTATATATATATATATATATATATATATATATATATATATAATATATATATATATATATATACATATATATAGTATGTATATATATATATATATATATATATATATATTCTTATGTTTTGGTTCGGCCTTGAGGTCCCAAATACAGAAAGGGAAAATATTAGAGGGAAAAAATTGGAAATAAAGCGCTTCTGACTTACCTTAGATAATTGTAAAAGGTTGTAAAAAGAAGGGTCAAGGTCGCCAGGAAACTTAGCTGATTAATTTACAGTACATTTATTTACAAGATAACGTTGAATGGCCTGAGGTAAAGGCAAGGCATAGAGCCATGTGGGCAGTGCTGTATAATGTCTGGATCGCTAATATCTTTCACAATAAGGAAAAGCTGGCCAAAATCAGATACCAATTCAATGCTGGTTTCCAAAATTGATGGTAAGGAAGCACTTGCGTGCGAGGAGACATGACGTGACTCAGCAAATCTGGAAAAATGTGTTCCCAGATTAACACCACATAAGATAAAGACTTCTTGCACAATTTTACAGTTACTCACTTTTATCTAACACACTGGAGGAGGAACTCTAGTGTTTAAATGAAATATTTAATGAAGACTTAGTTTGTCTGGGACTATCACAAAAGGTGGCATGCGGCCACAGGGCAAGGAAAGGAACAAAGGGATGTTCATTTGAGAATTAGGAGTTCGAATTGGAAAATGTGGAAGAGTTTACTTGACTCGGAGGAAAAGATCTGGCAATATGTCTATAACTCAAGATGTACCTGGATACCTTAAGTAGTGGACCTTTGAAGAATATGGCGTTGGCTTTGTCCGAGGTCGGGGGCGGCAGTTAGCCCCTTTTGTAGGCCTATAGGCAGGCTGGCTTGGACATCTGTCCTAGGTCACAGACTGGAGTGGACTGAGAACGAGGCTGGGTGTTTTCGAATGGCCTGAGATGCGCCTACAGCCTTCGGCATTGTCTGGAAAGATGCAAAAACACACCCAGCAAATTTAGAGGGAAAAGAGGTCTTATGCTAGGAATTCCTAAAGCCCACATCGAAGCTTATCTAATCCTGTGACCTGCCTTTATTACCCTAAACTTGAGGCCCATAGTTAACGGCTTAATTTCTCCCCCACTACTAACGGAAATTCCGACCACTGGCCTGCCTTGTGTTTCCCTCCTAAGGTCAGCTGATTAGGAGAAAAATGGCTACTCTTCTAGCAATTGAATAATTTAAATAAATGCTGAATGTAAACATATACTATATATGTATGTGTGTTATACTATATATATATATATATATATATATATATATATATATATATATATATGTGTGTGTGTGTGTGTGTGTGTCTGTGTGTATATATATATGTATATATATATATATATATATATATATATATATATATATATATATATATATATATAATGTGTACATTAAATACATCGGCCAACATTATACATACATATATATATATATATATATATATATATATATATATATTTATATATGAATAAGTTTGCCATTTCACAGTAAGGGTCCTTTTCCCCACATTCGTTGCTGCTTCGTCCTGTTTTCTCCCGAAGCATTTCCACCCAGACACAACACCTGGTGAAATGTTCTCCATTTCCGGACTCCCCACTTCATATCGCATTTCCAGTTCTTGGAATGCGAAGCGGTGATACGTTCGTCCCCCTGCGATCAATCTTTGAAAACAGTAGTGGAGGAAGTAGGTGGAAATTTATCGAGCTTACTGTGAGTTCTGAAATTAGTATTGAAAAGAGAGTTTTAATTTAAACCACAGAATACTTTTTCCTTTTTTATTCCTTTTATTTCTCATATACGTTTTTTTATTTGATATTTTATTCGTGTTTGTTTCAGGTAGCTTTTATAGCCTAGTCTAAAAGTCATTCAGCTTGGATGAAAATGCCTTGATAAACTTTTTTTTAAATTCCTAAACTAGCATCTTCAGGAAATATTTTTCCATTTTACCGTAAGAAAAAACACATTATTTTAGGGAAATACTTTTCTTTAAATAGGGGGTCATAATAATAAAAATAATAATAATAATAATAATAATAATAATAATAATAATAATAATAATAATAATAATAATAATAAAATAATAATAATAATAATAAATGGATGACCACAGGAAGAACATCCTTAGTACAAAAAGACAAGAGTAAGGGAAATATAGCCAGTAACTACAGGCCTATCACCTGCCTACCAATAATGTGGAAGTTACTAACAGGTATCATCAGTGAAAGGCTATACAACTACTTAGAGGAGACAAACACCATCCCCCACCAACAGAAAGGCTGAAGAAGGAAGTGTAGGGGCACAAAAGACCAGCTCCTGATAGACAAAATGGTAATGAAGAACAATAGGAGAAGGAAAACCAACCTAAGCATAGCATGGATAGACTATAAGAAAGCCTTCGACATGATACCACACACATGGCTAATAGAATGCCTGAAAATATATGGGGCAGAGGAAAATACCATCAGCTTCCTCAAAAATACAATGCGCAACTGGAATACAATACTTACAAGCTCTGGAATAAAACTAGCAGAGGTTAATATCAGGAGAGGGATCTTCCGAGAGCGACTCACTGTCCCCACTACTCTTTCGTAGTAGCCAATGATTCAGAGACAAAAGTACTACAGAAGATGGATGCCTGCCGGGTACCAACTCAAGAAAAGAGGCAAACAGAATCAACCATCTGATGTTCATGGACGACATCAAGCTGTATGGTAAGAGCATCAAGGAAATAGATACCCTAATCCAGACTGTAAGGATTGTATCTGGGGACATCAGGATGGAGTTTGGAATAGAAAAATGCGCCTTAGTCAACATACAAAAAGGCAAAGTAACGAGAACTGAAGGGATAAAGCTACCAGATGGGAGCAACATCAAACACATAGATGAGACAGGATACAAATACCTGGGAATAATGGAAGGAGGGGATATAAAACACCAAGAGATGAAGGACACTATCAGGAAAGAATATATGCAGAGACTCAAGGCGATACTCAAGTCAAAACTCAATGGAGGAAATATGATAAAAGCCATAAACACATGGGCAGTGCCAGTAATCAGGTACAGCGCAGGAATAGTGAAATGGACGAAGGCAGAACTCCACAGCATAGATCAGAAAACCAGGAAACATATGACAATACACAAAGCACTACACCAAGAGCAAATACGGACAGACTATCATAACACGAAAGGAAGGAGGGAGAGGACTACTAAGTATAGAGGACTGCGTCAACATTGAGAACAGAGCACTGGGGCAAATAAATCTGAAAACCAGTGAAGACGAGTGGCTAAAGAAGTGCATGGGAAGAAGGACTAATAAAAGTAGACGAAGACCCAGAAATATACAGGAGGACAGGAGAATGACAGACAGAACAGGGGACTGGCACAACAAACCAATGCACGGACAATACATGAGACAGACTAAAGAACTAGCCAGCGATGACGCATGGCAATGGCTACAGAGGGGAGAGCTAAAGAAGGAGACTGAAGGAATGATAACAGTGGCACAAGATCAGGCCCTAAGAACCAGATATGTTCAAAGAACGATAGACGGAAATAACATCTCTCCCATATGCAGGAAGTGCAATACGAAAAATTAAACCATAACCCACATAGCAAGCGAATGCCCGTCACTTGCACAGAACCAGTACAAAAAGAGGCATGATTCAGTGGCAAAAGCCCTCCACTGGAGCCTGTGCAAGAAACATCAGCTACCTGGCAGTAATAAGTGGTACGAGCACCAACCTGAGGGAGTGATAGAAAACGATCAGGCAAAGATCCTCTGGGACTATGGTATCAGAACGGATAGGGTGATACGTGCAAACAGACCAGACGTGACGTTGATTGACAAAGTCAAGAAGAAAAGTATCACTAATTGATGTCGCAATACCCTGGGACACCAGAGTTGAAGAGAAAGAGAGGGAAAAAATGGATAAGTATCAAGATCTGAAAATAGAAATAAGAAGGATATTGGGATATGCCAGTGGAAATCGTACCCATAATCATAGGAGCACTAGGCACGATCCCAAGATCCTTGAAAAGGAACCTAGAAAAACTAGAGGCTGAAATAGAGCTCCAGGACTCATGCAGAAGAGTGTGATCCTAGAAACGGCACACATAGTAAGAAAAGTGATGGACTCCTAAGGAGGCAGGATGCAACCCGGAACCCCACACTATAAATACCACCCAGTCGAATTGGAGGACTGTGATAGAGCAAAAAAAAAAAAAACAATAATAATAATAATAATAATAACTAATAATAATATAATAATAATAATAATAAGTAGTAGTAGTGGTAGCAGTAGTAGTAGTAGTAGTAGTAGTAGTAGTAGTAGTATGTTTCCTACGGAAAAAACACAATTCAGGAAAATATTTTCTTTGGATGAAGTGTATATAATAATAATAATAATAATAATAATAATAATAATAATAATAATAATAATAATAATATAATAATAATAAATAATAATAATAATGATGATGCTGAAAAGTAGTATGCTTTTATGACAAATATATTCACATATATATAGATACATAAACACCTCAAGGAAAAATAATCGAGTCTAATATATTCGTCATAAAAAACACTCCTTAAAGGAGAGAGAGAGAGAGAGAGAGAGAGAGAGAGAGAGAGAGAGAGAGACTGTTCACCCCTTCCTTCAACACATTCTAGCAACATGAAAGGCCAATATTCTGTAGCTTTTTAGCGTCAATGAATTCATGAATGCATTATAATGTCTGTTTCGTTATCGTCTGAATGTGAATTTGAAGACAGCTTCGGCGACGCTCCGTTTAAGTGAATTGCTTTTAACCCATCTGTAATTCCCAAAGCTGCTTGCATCATTTGCTTGAACTCGCGTTCTGTTTGTCGATGTAGTTTGAAAGGGATTTTTATATTTATGTCTCACAACGATAACCTTCATTGAAGTTATGCTGACTTATCAGTTGATCATTATTTTATTTGCACGTTTGCAATTTTATTGCTGATGTTGTACACTTATAACCTAAGAAAATAGTTCTTGCGAAGTCGCAACGTATTACTGCGCTAAAACAGTTCATTTTGTATTTTATATAATTGTATTATCTATTCATTTATTAACTTACCTTTCTTTTCCTTTCCTGGTTATTAGTCTCTTCTTTCTGTAATTCTGTATTTCATATTATTTTCTGGAACTTCATTTAGATGAACACCATATTATTTGGAAGCTTGAATATCAAGTCAATGAGCCATGCGGACTTGTTTCATATGAATAGGGGTTTATCCTCTGAATGATTCTAATAATGACTGGATTATCATGTGGCTTGACCCAAGTTACAATTAACAGTAAAACTCTCTGATAAATAAAGAAAATCATGTGCTTTAACCCAAGTTACAATTGACAGTAAAACTCTGATAAATAAATAAAATCATGTGCTTTAACCAAAGTTACGATTGACAGTAAAATCTCTGATAAGTAAAGAAATTTTGTGCCTTAACCCAAATTACAATTGACAGTAAAACCCTCTGATAAATAAATAAAATCATGTGCTTTAACCAAAGTTACGATTGACAGTAAAACTCTCTGATAAGTAAAGAAAAGATAATGTATACTAGATGAGGTTTTGTTGGAATGCTAAGCTTCGTGTAACGTATATTTGCAAGACATAAATTTCAGAATAAATCGAAATACATAAGGTGTCTGTTGCTTCAGCCATGACATCTAGAAACAGTTTAGTGAACGTTGTTGACTTAACAATTTATACTTTACAGCTGTACGTATATGCTTGTCCTTCCTTCCAACAACAAATCCTCTCAAAATATTTAACAAAATTATTAATAGTTTACAATATATATATATATATATATATATATATATATATATATATATATATATATATATATATATATATTATATTACTTCCTTTACCAAATCTATTTAACTCGATATCAGGTACATTTTAGCGAGGAGTTCGCTTCAGTTCTGCGGGAAACCATATATATATATATATATATATATATATATATATATATATATATATATATATATATATATATATATATATATATATATATATATATTACATACATACATATATGTATGTATGTACTATATGTATGTACATACATGGTCAGTTTAGGTCTTTGTAACAAGGACAGGTAGTATTGACATCATTCATAGCTGAAAAACATTGTCCATTCAGCAATCAAAGGAAAAATTAATCTTGTATGTATATATATACATATATATATATATATATATATATATATATATATATATATATATATATATATATATATATATATATATTTCAGATACAAGATTATTTTTCCCTTGATCGTTGGATGGAAAACGTTTTCCAGCTGTGAATGATGTCAATACCACCGGTCCTTGTTGAAACGAAGACCTAAAACTGACCAGAATTACGACGTGAGACGTCATCATACATTGTTCGTCAAAGTAACAAAACCACAACTTGCATTCCGCAGTAAAAAAAAAAAAAAATAAAAAAAAAAAAAAAAAAAAAAAAAAAAAAAAAAGCGAATCGTATATCTGACACAATAAGTTTGTTATCTCCTCCTTACTCATGGTGGCATTCAACCCTTGATTTCCTTTCTCATTTCTGCTTCACATTCGCCCCTCATTTCCTTTGGTTCCTCATTTCCTTTTGTCCTTCGCCTCGGCCCTTGATTGCCAGTGAGATACACAATGGGTTCCCCGACAGGAGGAATCTCTCTCTCTCTCTCTCTCTCTCTCTCTCTCTCTCTCTCTCTCTCTCTGCTTCCTGCTGTTCTCACGCAGGTGATATTATGAGGTTTCTCCCAATAATTCGTCCCGAGTAGCCGTCTCTCCGTTTTAATTAAATATGTCGCTTTCTTCGTTCCCAGAGATATTAGCTATTATTTATTTGGCTTCTATTGGAGAGATAAAACCTTTTTGGCAATACATTCTGATGTGAAGATGAGACATATATTTAATTTTTTTCTCAATGAATGTTATTGTTATTTTTGTTTTTTGTCAAATTGATTCATTTTACAGAGAAACTGGCGTTTATTAATTTGGCCTTCTTATGGAGAGAAAACACCCCTTTTTTGGACAATACATTCTCATATTTAGGGTCAAATTTAAATTTAAGTTTAGCCAAATCCAGCGAATATTATTTTTATTTGTTTTTTATGTCAAATTGATTCATTTTTCAGAGAACTGGCGTTTATTAATTTGGCCTTCATATGTAGAGAAACTTCCTTTTTTTGGACATTACATTCTGATACAGAGGTGAGACGTATTTTTACTTGTTTTTTTTCCTCTCTCTCTTTGTTGATAAGTAGATCTGTGTTCAAATTTAAATTTAAGTTTTGTCTAATCCAGTGAATATTATTTTTATTTGTTTTTGACGTCAAATTGATTCATTTTACAGAGAACTGGCGTTTATTAATTTGAACTTCATGTGTAGAGAACCCCCCTTGTTTGACAATACATTCTGACATGGCGGTGAGACGCATTTTTACTTGTTTTTTTCCTCTCTCTCTCTCTCTTTGTTGATAAGTAGATCTCTGTTCAAATTTAAATTTAAATTCAATCTAAAGCAGCGAATATTATTTTTATTTGTTTTTATGTCAAATTGAATCGTTTTACAGAGATACTGGCGTTTATTTATCAGGCCTTCTTATGGAGAGATAAACAAGCATTCTGATATGGAGGTGGAATGTATTTCTGAATACGTTTTCCTCTTCCTATTCATCAATAGATGTTTGTTCAAGTTCATTGAGAGTCAGCTCCCATTGCTTGAGTTATTATTTCCCTCTTGGAAGATAAATCAAGTTAAGTTTTATTGTATTTCAGAAGGTGACTTGACAAGCAAATAAATTCTGAATAAAAACTGTTAAAAAAAATATTAGTGTTGTGTCAATGAAGAGAAAAGTTGATAAAAATGTTTAAGATTCTTGAGGACTATCTAAATTCAGGTTTGCCTTTCCAGTAATGAATGTCCATTCGGAAGTCAATCTAATTTGCTCCAAATTTGCATTCCGTATGCACGAGCAGAAATCATTAATCAAAATCAGATTAATTACTAATTAGATTTGATAGCTGAATCGAATGAAAGATATTTCCATCCAAAGGGGATTAAATGTAATATTTGCTATCAAAATGAGCTGGATGGATGTGTATTCACCCTTAAATTCACTTAGATAATTCCCTTTATAAGATGACCATGATAAATGAGGATACCTACTTTATTTTGCTTCCTAGGAATATATGAATTTAATTTTTATTTGGTAATTAGGGAGAATGTAGAGCGTATTGACTTTAACTGTGTTTCATAAATACGAAGGCTACAACTTGAGACGAATTCCCCATAATGTGTTTGAGTGTATAATGACGATACTTGCACAAAGCTTGTTGCTTCCTCAGTGGAAAATATATTGTATATTACTTCTGCCATGATATCTGCAATTCTATGTTGCTAGACAATTTCCCTTTGACCATTACTGCATCCTTCTTTTAAACCCCCATGTCTATCATTTGTTGCAAAGTTCAGCATTACTTTGTGTTAACCATTTTCCGAATCCTTTCAAATGAAGCCTTGTAACCTTTCTCAAAGACACTTATCTTGATGGTATTTAATATCCGTACTTAGGGATTTTATCGACTTTAACTTTTCCATCAATATATTTCACACGTAGATGGTATTAATGTGGATATACGTTCGAAAACTCATGTTTAGTTGGAGTTGCTGCAGCTTTTGTAAACACTGTTTGTACGCTTGATTTCTCCGGGTAATTAATTGTTGTTTGCGCAAATTTAGGAAAAAGAATGGGAATAATGTGTTAGCAGTTGTTGTATTCGTCGCGCCATTCTGCGCGCATTTTATTGATCTCTTGCTTCTGTTCCCTCGTTCTAGAAAAATAAAATCAAATGAAAAGTATCCTATCATATCTCGGTGATATTCTTGCACAATGAAGCCATCATCACGAGAGTATTCAAATCCCCTTTAAATTCAGGCTCTGCCAGCGCTGAATATTCAAAATAGGTCCAAGTGCTTCGGGTCGTCCCTAAATTTCATCATTCATCCATCCATCCTAATTCAGGCTCTTAAATACAATTTTCCCAAAATTGCCGTAAATGAACACAGTATCATTATTGCTCCTGATGTGGGGAATGGTAGAAAGGTATTCAGTCCATATGTTAACAGGGGCAAAGAATAATTTATCTTCCTGATAATATTTTCTAGGAATCTTTGTAGTATATCACTAGGAAGATTTGAATATTGACAAGACATATTTGGCATTAATAAGATATTGTCTTCCAAAGAAATTCTTGTCAATACGATACTGCCTCTCGCTTTCCTTATCAACGTATTTTTTTACGATTTTCTCTCCTCCTCTTATTACTTCATTCTTAGGTCTTACTTTCTCTTATTCTCTACTGTCTCTTTTTTTCTCCTTACTCTTTCTCTACCTTTTCCTTTTTCATGATTGCGTGGACAACCTTCTGCGGTTGGCAAGTAATTATCAGTAATCAATTAGTCAATTTTTCAACGATTCGTGTCCCGTGGTTCCTCATCTTCCACCCCCCCCCCCCCCACACTCCCCGGCCACTACCCCCTCCTTCTTCCGGTTGTCCCTTCTCATATCAATTTCCTGTTCCGCCAAGTCTTCTTATCTCTCTTCATTCGCCTTTCGCCATTATCAACTTGTTTCCTCGCCTTCTACTTCTCTGCTCCATCCAATTTTATTTTCGTTTCCTTTCGTGTTTCCGAATGTCCTGTCCGTCCGATTACCTTTCGTTATTACTTCTTCATCTCCTTTTACTTTGCCTTCTTCCTTATGTTTCACTTCTCCTCTGTTACTTCATTTCACTAACCTGTTCTTTTCACTTACGCTTTTTCTCTTCGTGTCTGTTTGTTCTCTCTGTTCTTCTTCTGTGTTTACTGCGCTCCTTTTTCCTACTTCTCAGTCACCTCTGTTTCTACCTTTCTTTTTCCTCACCCCAGCTTTCTCTCTCTCTCTCCCTACCTCTCTCCCTTTTCTCCTTTCTAACTCTCGACACTCCCTAGAATCGATAGGCTTCCCTCCCTACCTTTCTCCCTTTTTCTCCTCTCCAACCCTCAATGTTCCCTAGAATCGACAGCATCCCTCCCTACCTTTCTCCTTTTTCCCTTTTCTCGCCTAAATGCTCCCTAGAATCGACAGCATTCCCTCCCTACTTTTCTCCCTTTTCCCTCTTTTCAACCCTCAACGTTCCCCTTTTCCCCCCCTCTCCAACCCTCAACCTTCCCTAGAATCGACAGCATCCTACCCTCATTTGACTTCACGTCCTTGACATCGATTGCGTTAATGGCCTTGTGCTGTTTATGAATTCAGAACGAGGAATTCTGGCTGCGAATTCCCATTGTCTACGAGACAATGCTCAGCGAAGACACGCGCGCCTTTTTTTTTTTTTTTTTTCAACTGCAACCCGCGCTCATCGAGGCTCACTTTTTTTAAATTTCATCTTCTTCTTCCTCTACTGTTAGGGGAGGTTGATGAAGTGTAGGGGCTCTCGTGCTAATGTAAGAGAAGCGAGAGGGTTTGAGTACTCGCAGATGGCGAGCGTTAATGAGGCGGTAATTTGTCCCGGTTTTTAGCGGGGAAATATTATGTAGAATTTCAACGCGAGGAAATTATCCGGAATACAGAGGATGTTGTTCAAATGGGACGGAGATTTTAATGGCGAGAGCGGAGAATGGATGATGGAGTGTCGCCCCTTTCCTGGGGAGAAAGTGTCGTCTTTGTTACTCGTTGATAGTCACAATTATCTCATTTCTGTGTAAGACTTGAGTTTCAAATCTTAATAACTGCTTAAAACAATTATCCCATTTTTATGTAAGACTTGAGTTTCAAAACTTACTTAATAACTGCTTCAAATAATTGTCTCATTTCTATGTAAGACTTGAGTTTCAAAATTTACTTAATAATTATTTAAAACAATATTCTAATTTTTATGTAAAACTTGAGTTTCAAAACTTACTTAATAACTGCTTAAAACAATTATCCCATTTGTATGTAAGACTTGAGTTTCAAAACTTACTTGATAACTGCTACAAACAATTGTCTCATTTCTGTGTAAGACTTGAGTTTCAAAATTTACTTAATAATTTTTTAAAACAATTTTCTCATTTTTATGTAAAACTTGAGTTTCAAAACTTAATAACGGCTTAAAACAATTATTTCATTTCTATGTAAGATTTCAGTTTCAAAACTTACTTAATAACTGCTTCAAACAATTGTCACATTTCTATATAAGAATTGAGTTTCAAAACTTACTTGATAACTGTTTAAAACAATTATTTCATTTCTATGTAAGACTTGAGTTTCAAAACTTACTTGATAACTGCTTAAAACAATTATTTTTTTTCTATGTAAGACTTGAGTTTCAAAACTTACTTGATAACTGCTTAAAACAATTATTTCATTTCTATGTAAGACTTGAGTTTCAAAACTTACTTAATAACTGCTTAAAACAATTATCTCATTTTTATGTAAGACTTGAGTTTCCAAACTTACTTGATAACTGTTTAAAGCAATTATTTCATTTCTATGTAAGACTTTTGTTTCAAAACTTACTTGATAACTGTTTAAAAAAATTATCTTATTTCTATGTAAGACTTGAGTTTCAAAACTTACTTGATAACTGCTTACAACAATTATCTCATTTCTATGTAAGACTTGAGTTTCAAAACTTACCTAACAACTGCTTAAAACAATTATCTGAGTTGCAAAACTTACTTAATAACTGCTTAAAATACAGCCATAACTATTGCATTTAATAAGTTAAAATGAATGAACAAGTTTTTGTACTTACAATAACATAATAAGTATCACGAATGCTGTTTTATGTGACAATATTTTGTGTATTACTTGGCATTGAATAACTTTCACAATTTTACAGATAGGGTTTTGGAATTAGTATCACAAAACATTTCATGGAGGAAGGAGCGTTGTAAAGTGTGATATACAACTCCCTCACGCAAGGAAAATCGCAAAACTCATCGCAAAGTCTTGTTCCTCAATCCAGTAAAAAAAATACTAAATACGCCGCATATTTTGGAATTAAAATTTCAGTGCTCCTCGACTTTAGTTCATCTGGATTTGGCCAGAAAATTTCGATTTTGTTATCATTCGTTTTTTAACTTCCCGGAGTTACTATATATAAAAAAAAGCTATAATTATGAAATTATCATCACTGCTCCAACAATTCTAAAACCTTTCCTGGTTATGCAAGAGCCTAAAAAAGTCTGAAAAAGGTGTTTCGTGTTGAGTTAAAGATACAGGAATTTTACGATAGGATATTTATCTATTCATTCGATTGGAAATGTAAAAATAAATAGTGTGCATGTTCAAAAATACCGAAAAATTATTCCTAATAAAATATAACTTATTTATTTTAGTTTTCGTTGGTGAAAAAATGCTACTTTTTGACCGTAGATTTTAGCATGTTTTAATTTACGTTAAAAGTCAGGAATATAATGTTTCCAACTGATGCATGAGGGAAAAATCTTGCACATGTCTCGAGTAACCTGGAGGTCGGATCACACCTTGTTCTATTTCCAAGCATTTGTGATGAGCGGAAAAGGAATAAGACCCGCTTAGCTTTCTAAATAAATATAGAACTGTTATATCAAATACTCCAGAACTGCTAAAGTCTGATGAGAGTGTAAATTGCTCTGCACTGAGATAGGCCACTATCCTCATAGTCCATTCGCTATCCAATCGCTATCCTAGTGCCTTTACCTCTACAATCGCTAAAGAACTCGAAACTTTCATCAATTTCCACTTTCCTGAGCATCTGGAATCTAACTCTCGTCCCTCTTATCGTCTTTATGGTTCCCTTGGGACAGAAGTTCTAATGGTGACTTTCTTTTCTGTCTCACAGACGGTCTACAGAGACCCATTCCGGCTCTGCCTATAGTACGTCCAAACCGTTCATTAGTGTTTGGATTTGTTAGCCTAGCTGTTTGCATTAGGTTTAAATTGATGTTTTAGTTGGGAAAAACTCTCTATCGCGAGAGTATATATAATGTTCCAAGAGGTCCACAATAATAAAAAATGTTGGGAGTTCGTGAATGATTTAAAAACCCTTTACAAAGCTTTCGAATCCTTCCCTGGGTTCATCTTCAGTCCAAGATGAACCCAGGGAAGGGTTCGAAAGCTTTGTAAAGGGTTTTTAAATTATACACGAACTCCCAACATTTATTATTGTGGACCTCTTAGAACAAAATTAATGTTTTAGTTGGGGGCACAACGTCTGCTCATTTCCTCATCTCTAGTAGAGTCTATCAGTGGTCCCGTCTTTCATCTATTATTTTCCAGGTCTTTATCATAATGACACTATCCTATCTATCTCTTCTGCTTTAGTTGAAGGCGCAACATCTTCTGTCCCCATCTTTAGTAGCGTTCCACAGGCTTCTGTTTTTGCATCTATGCTTTCCTGATCGTTATCAATGACATTCATCTATCTACGCTTCTTCTATTCATGATTTTCTTGGCGATTTAACCTTTCGACTTTCTTCCTTCACCTCCCATCCCTCTTCCTTGAATCCCACTCAATCTTGAATTGCAATGATCTATTAACTCTGGTGTTCTGTTGCCTCTCTTATACAATCGTTCATTGATATTTTAGTGAGCATCACACTTCCATCAATATTTTGGATTTCCTGTTACTTCTGACTAATATAGTGTTAGAGAGAATGTATCGCTTAATCGGTACATCTGCTTATGTGAAAATCTGTTGCTCTGATTACGTTGTTTGCCTTTGCAGTTTATTTTACAAAGACTAATATATTATATAGATAATATATTATATAATATATATATATATATATATATATTACGTAATATATAACATAGATACGTTATATTATCCATATATAATTAATATATATATAGATATATTATATATATAGATATATAATAATATATAATATATTATGATATACATACGTATATATATACTATATATATATCTATATATATATATATATATATATAATATATATATATATATATATATATATATATATATATATATATATATATATATATAGATATATATAATATATATATATATATATATATATATATATATATATATATATATATATATATATATATATATATATATATATATATATATATATATATATATATAGTGTATAAATATATTACATGTCATTTTTATAGTAAGGCACAGATAGCACATCAATATGCAATTAACTTAACCTTGACGAGAAATCGAACCTTTGTATTTTTGGATTGGCAGATCGGTGACACTGGCCATAACTATTCACCCAATAAGAGGGATGTTTGACTGGACTCTGCTGTAAAGCATTACAGCAAAATTTAGGCCTCTTGTTTGTCAATTTCACATTCACAGTTGATCCCTGCTTCGTTTTTCCTGCCGAGGGCAACCCGATTCTTTGAAGAGCAGCACCAGTATGCAGTAAATTTGCTTCTTCTTCTTCTTCTTTCCCACCGTTATCCCTACATTAAGGGGTCGGTTGCCTGATGCGCCTTCTCCACTGTCTTCTATCAAAGACATCATTAGGCATGGTTCATTGTTTGGAAAAGGGGTTTTTCATGACCGCATGCCCTTGCTGTCATTAACCACAGTTATTTTCAGTGGGCCTAGCCTTTTACTAAAAAGTACGACTGCAAGGCAACAGTTTCCACAATTATAGGCTGTGGGCTTAGCCTTTTACTAAAAGGTGCGACTGCAAGGCAGCAGTTTTCACAGTTATTGGGGGTGGGCCTAGCCTTTTACTAAAAAGTACAACTGCAAGTCAGCAGTTTGATAGTTATTGGCGGTGGGCCTAGCCTTTTACTCAAAAATACGACTGCAAGGCAGCAGTTTCCACAATTATTGGCAGTGGGCCTAGCTTTTTACTAAAAGGTACAACTGCAAGGCAGCAGTTTTCAAGGTTATTGGTGGTGGGCCTAGCCTCTTACTAAAAAGTACGACTGCAAGGCAGCATTTTTCACGGTTATTGTCCGTGCGCCTAGCCTTTTACTAAAAAGTACTACTGCAAGGCAGCAGTTTCCACTGTTATTGGCAGTGGGCCTAGCCTTTTACTCAAAAGTAAGGCTGCAAGGCAGCAGTTTCCACGGTTATTGGCAGTGGGCCTAGCCTTTTACTCAAAAGTAAGACTGTAAGGCAGCAGTTTCCACGGTTATTGGCAGTGGGCCTAGCCTTTTACTCAAAAGTAAGACTGCAAAGCAGCAGTTTCCACGGTTATTGGCAGTGGGCATAGCCTTTTACTCAAAAGTAAGACTGTAAGGCAGCAGTTTCCACAGTTATTGGCAGTGGGCTTAGCCTTTTACTAAAAAGTAGGACTGCAAGGCAGCAGTTTCCACGGTTATTGGCGGTGGGCCTAGCATTTTACTCAAAAGTAAGACTGCAAGGCAGCAGTTTTCACGGTTATTGGCAGTGGGCCTAGCCTTTTACTCAGAATTAAAACTGCAATGCAGCAGTTTCCACAGTTATTGGCGGTGTGCCTAGCCTTTTACTTAAAAGTAAGACTGCAAGGCAGCAGTTTCCACGCCTATTGGCAGCGGGCATAGCCTTTTACTAAATAGTACGACTGCAAGGCAGCAGTTTCCACAGTTATTGGTGGTGGGCCTAGCCTTTTACTAAATAGTACGACTGCAAGGCAGCAGTTTCCACGATTTTTGGCAGTGGGCCTAACGTTTTACTAAAAAGTACAACTGCAAGGCAGCAGTTTCCACAGTTATTGGCAGTGGGCCTAGCCTTTTACTCAAAAGTAAGACTGCAAGGCAGCAGTTTTCACGGTTATTGGCAGTGGGCCTAGCCTTTTACTCAGAATTAAAACTGCAATGCAGCAGTTTCCACAGTTATTGGCGGTGTGCCTAGCCTTTTACTTAAAAGTAAGACTGCAAGGCACCAGTTTCCACGCCTATTGGCAGTGGGCCTAGCCTTTTACTAAATAGTACGACTGCAAAGGCAGCAGTTTCCACAGTTATTGGTGGTGGGCCTAGCCTTTTACTAAATAGTACGACTGCAAGGCAGCAGTTTCCACAGTTATTGGTGGTGGGCCTAGCCTTTTACTGAATAAGTACGACTGCAAGGCAGCAGTTTCCACAGTTATTGGCAGTGGGCCTAGCCTTTTACTCAAAAGTACGACTGCAAGGCAGCAGTTTCCACAGTATTGGCAGTGGCCTAGCCTTTACTCAAAAGTACGACTGCAAGGCAGCAGTTTTCCACAGCTTATGGCAGTGGGCCTAGCCTTTTACTCAAAAGTACGACTGCAAGGCAGCAGTTTCCACAGTTATGCAGTGGGCTTAGCCTTTTTACTCAAAAAGTACGACTGCAAGGCAGCAGTTTCCACAGTTATTGGCGGTGGGCCTAGCCTTTTACTCAAAGTTAGACTGCAAAGGCAGCAGTTTCCACAGTTATTGGCGGTGGGCCTAGTCTTTTTCTCAAAAAGTACAAGCAAATGCAAGGCAGTAGTTTCCACAGTTATTGGCAGTGGGGCCTAGCCTTTTTACTCAAAAGTACGGCTGCAAGGCAGTAGTTTCCGACAGTTATTGTAGTGTGGGCCTAGCCTTTTACTCAAAAGTACGAGCTGCAAAGCAGCATTTGATTTCCCACAGTTATTGGCGTGTTTCACTATGTCTGTTTTTCTCAAAAGTACACTGCAAGCCAGCAGTTTCATCGGTTAATGGCGGTGGTGCTTAGTCTTTTACTCGAAAAGTATGACTGCAGGCAGCAGTTTCCTCGGTTAAAATGGCCGGTGGGGGGGGGCTTAGCCTTTTTACTCAAAAGTACAACTGCAGGGAGCAGTTTCCTTTCGGTTAATGCGGTTGTGGGCATATTCCTTTTTTTCTCAAAAGTAAAACAACTGCAAGGCAGCAGTTCCTCGGTTAATGGCAGGTGGGCTTAGCTGGTTTTACTCAAAGTACAAAAGACTGCAATGGTCAGCAGTTTGCCTTTACAGTTATTGGCGGGTGCCTTTAGCTAGCTTTACTCAAAAGTACAAGCTGCAAGGGGCAGCAGTTTCCATCGGTTAATGGCGGTGGGGCATAGCATTTTTCTCAAAAGTACACTGCAAGGCAGCAAAAAGTCTCCTCGGTTATGGCGTGGGCTAGCCTTTTCTCAAAAAGTACGACTTGCAAGCAGCAGTTCCATTTCAGTAGTTGCAGTGGGACGTAGCCTTTTTACTCAAAAGTAGACTGCAAGGAAGCAGTTTCCCGCCACGTTATTGGCGGTGGGCCTAGCCTCTTACTAAAACTACACTGCAAGGCAGCATTTTCCATGGTTATTGTCCGTGCGCCTAGCCTTTTACTAAAAAGTACCACTGCAAGGCAGCAGTTTCCGCAGTTATTGGCAGTGGGGCCTAAGCTTTTATCTTCAGGGTTGCCTAGGCCTTTTAACCTTTTACTCAAAAGTAAGGCTGCAAGGCAGCAATTTCCACGGTTATTGCAGTGGGCCTAGCTTTACTTCAAAAGTAAGGCTTGCAAGGCGCAAGTTCCACGGTTATTGGCATGGGCCCTAGCCTTTTACTCAAATTGATACGGCAAGCAGCAGTTTCTCACGGTTTACTGCAGTGGGCCTAGCCTTTGACTCAAAAGTAAGACCTGTAAGGCAGCAGTTTTCCACAGTTTTGCAGTGGGCTTTAGCCTTTTACTAAAAAGTAGGACTGCAAGGCGCATTTTTCCACGGTTATTGGCAGTGTGCCTTAGCTTTTTACTAAAAAGTACCACTGCAAGGCAGCAGTTTCCATGTTAGTGGCAGTGGCCTAGCCTTTTTTACTCAAAGTAAGACTGCAAGGCGTAGTTTCCACGGTTGTATGGCAGTGGGCCTAGCCTTTTAACTAAAATTTAAGACTGCAAGGCAGCAGTTTTTTCCCCACAATTATTTGAATTGTACCTTAGGCCCTTTTACTCAAGGAAGAACACTGGCCAAGGCCAGTAGTTTCCCACATTTATTGCAAAAGTTGGCCTAAGGCATTTTATACCCAAAATACTACTGCAAAGGCAGCAGTTTCCCAGTTATTGGCGTGGGCCTGCCTTTTACTCAAAATTGGACTCAAGGCAGCAGTTTCCACGGTTTACCTGTTCAAAAGTTGGGCCTTAGCCTTTTACTTCAAAAGGTTAAGGACTGGTAAGGCCGCAGTTTTTCCACCAGTTATGTGGCAGGTGGGCCTTTAGCCTTTTACTAAAAAGTAAGGACTGGCAAGGCAGCAGGGGTTTTCCACGGTTTAATGGCAGTTGGGCCCTGCCTTTTTACTAGAAAGTTTACCACGGCAAGCAGCATTTTCCTTTGTTATTGGCCAGGGTGCCTAGCCTTTTACCTTTCAAAGTAAGACTGCCAAAGCAGTAGTTCCCCGGTTATTGGCAGTGGGCCTAGCCTTTTACTAAAAATTACGACTGCAAGGCAGCAGTTTCCACGATTATTGGCAGTGGACCTAGCCTTTTACTCAAAAGTACGACTGCAAGGCAGTAGTTTCCACAGTTATTGGCAGTTGGCCTAGCATTTTACCCAAAAGTACGACTGCAAGGCAGCAGTTTCCACAGTTATTGGCAGTGGGCCTAGCCTTTTACTCAAAAGTACGACTGCAAGGCAGTAGTTTCCACAGTTATTGGCAGTGGGCCTAGCCTTTTACTCAAAAGTAAGACTGCAAGGCAGCAGTTTCCACAGTTATTGGCAGTGGGCCTAGCCTTTTACTCAAAAGTAAGACTGTAAGGCAGCAGTTTCCATGGTTATTCGCGGTGGGCGTAGCCTTTTTCTCAAAAGTACGGACTGGCAACGGCAGCATGTTTCCTCGGTTCAATGGTCTTCCTTTTCGGTGGGCTGAGTCCTTATTTTACGCAAAAAGTAACAACTGTCAATGGCCAGTAATGTTTACAAACGGTTTATGGCATTGGGGTCGTAGCCTGTTACTCAAAATAGTAAGACGTAACTTAGAGGGCCCTTCAGTTTTTGGTTCCATGGTTGTGGTGAATTCGGCCTGGGGCACCTTCCACCTCCGACTGCCTAAGATTTGCCAGCAAGTTTCCGTCGGCATCTTGTTAATGGCTGGTTGGGCCTTAGCCTTTTCTCCAAATTTTACAACTGCAACAAAGGCCAGTAATTTTACTAACGGCTTAAATTGGGCCAGTGGGCCGTAGCCTTTTTACCACAAAAGGTTACGACTGCAAGGCAGGGGCCAGTTTCCACAGTTATTGGCAGGTTTTGGGCCAAGGCCCCTTTTACTCAAAAGTACGACTGCAAGGAAGCAGTTTCCACAGTTATTGGCAGTGGGCTTAGCCTTTTACTCAAAAGTAAGACTGCAAGGCAGCAGTTTCCACAGTTATTGGCAGTGGGCCTAGCCTTTTACTCAAAAGTACCCTTGCAGGGCAGCAGTTTCCGCAGTTATTGGCAGTGGGCGTAGCCTTTTACTCAAAAGTAAGACTGCAAGGCAGCGTTTCCGCAGTTTTGCAGGGCCTAGCTTTTAATAAAAGTTAAGGACTGCAAGGCAGCCAGTTTCCCACAGTTATGGCAGGGGCCGGGGGTAGCCTTTTACTCAAAAGTAAGAACATGCAATGCAGCAGTTTTCCACAGTTATTGGCCAAAGTGGGCCTAGCCTTTTACTTTCAAAAGTAAGACTGCAAGGCAGCAGTTTCCACAGTTTATTGCAGTGGGCTAGCCTTTTACTCAAAAGTAAGACTGCAAGGCAGCAGTTTCCACAGTTATTTGGCAGTGGGCCTAGCCTTTTACTTCAAAAATAAAGACTGCAGGGCAGCAGTTTCCACAGTTATTGGAGTGGGGCGTAGCCTTTTTACTCAAAAGTACGACCTGCAGCGCAGCAGTTTTCCACCAAGAGTTTATTGGCAGTGGGCCTAGCCCTTACTCAAAAGTAGACTGCAAGGCAGCAGTTTCAGGTTATTGGCGTGGGGCCCTTTAAGCCTTTTATCAAAAGTTACGGAACTGCAGGGCAGCAGTCCACAGTTATGGCAGTGGGCCTAGCCTAAAACTCAAAAGTAGACTGCAACAAGGCAGCAGGTTCCACAGTTATTTGGCTGTGGGGCCTAGCCTCTACTCAAAAGTAAGACTGCAGGGCAGCAGTTTCCACAGTTATTGGCAGTGGGCCTAGCCTTTTACTCAAAAGTAAGACTGCAAGGCAGCAGTTTCCACAGTTATTGGCAGTGGGCCTAGCCTCTTACTCAAAAGTAAGACTGCAAGGCAGCAGTTTCCACAGTTATTGGCTGTGGGCATAGCCTTCTACTCAAAAGTAAGACTGCAGCAGCAGCAGTTTTCCACAGTTATTGGCAGTGGGCCTAGCCTTTTACTCAAAAGTAAGACTGCAAGGCAGCAGTTTCCACAGTTAATGAGGGCAGTGGGGCCTAGCCTTTTACTCAAAAGCCAGACTGCAAGGCAGCAGTTTCCACAGTTATTGACAGTGGGCCTAGCCTTTTACTCAAAAGTACGACTGCAGGGCAGCAGTTTCTACGGTTATTGACAGTGGGCCTAGCCTATTACTCAAAATTACGACTGCAGGGCAGCTGTTTCCACGGTTATTGGCAGTGGGCCTAGCCTTTTACTCAAAAGTACGACTGCAAGGCCGCAGTTTCCACAGTTATTGGCAGTGGGCCTAGCCTTTTACTCAAAAGCAAGACTGCAAGGCAGCAGTTTCCACAGTTATTGGCAGTGGGCATAGCCTTTTACTCGAAAGTAAGACTGCAAGGCAGCAGTTTCCACAGTTATTGGCAGTGGGCCTAGCCTTTTACTCAAAAGTAAGACTGCAAGGCAGCAGTTTCCACAGTTATTGGCAGTGGGCCTAGCCTTTTACTCAAAAGCAAGACTGCAAGGCAGCAGTTTCCACAGTTATTGGCAGTGGGCCTAGCCTTTTACTCAAAAGTAAGACTGCAAGGCACCAGTTTCCACAGTTATTGACAGTGGGCCTAGCCTTTTACTCAAAAGTACGACTGTAGGGCAGCAGTTTCTACGGTTATTGACAGTGGGCCTAGCCTATTACTCAAAAGTACGACTGCAGGGCAGCAGTTTCCACGGTTATTGGCAGTGGGCCTAGCCTTTTACTCAAATATACGACTGCAGGGCAGCAGTTTCCACAGTTATTGGCAGTTGGTCTAGCCTTTTACTCAAAAGCAAGACTGCAAGGTAGCAGCTGTCCCTTTAGTCCCTCTTTACGACACGCAGTAATTGTGCATCGCTGTGTAACTTCCAAGGTTAAATTCCTATATGAAATTTGTCTTCTGAAACGTTGAACATCTGCTTCATTAGTCAGATACTAATGCTTGATATAAAGTCTGACCATGACCTTGATTTCATTCTGTTCATACATGCAGTACATACGATGTCTCCATTCTCCTCTCTCTCTCTCTCTCTCTCCTCTCTCTCTCTCTCTCTCTCTCTCGTTGCTTCGTTTTTAACAGCCCTTGCTGTTCTTCCTCCCCATTCCTCATCTGTTTCCTCATAGACTTCCTTTCTTAACCAACGCTTTTCCCTCCTTCTAGCTTCCCCTTCTTTCTCTCTCTCTCTCTCTCTCTCTCTCTCTCTCTCTCTCTCATCCTCTCATCCTGGTTCATTTAGACTCCATTCCTTTCCTGTTGCCTCATGGACTCCCTTTTTTTTTTAATCAGCTCATTCACTCTCCTGTTATTCCTTCTCCTCTCCCTCCCTCTCTCTCTCCCTGTCCCTCCCTCCCTCTCTCTTCCTCCCTTTCATCCTCCTCCTCCTCCTCTTCCTCCCTCGGTTCATTTAGACTCGATTCCTCTCCTGTTGCTTCATAGAATTCCTTTTTATTTTAAATAAATTTCTTCGCTCTCCTGTAATTCCTTCTCCTCTCCCTCCCCCTCCCCTCCTTCTCTCCCTTTCATCCTCCCTTTCATCATCCTCCTCCTCCTCCTCCTCCGCCTCCTCCTCCTCCTCCCCCGGTTCATTTAGACTCGATTCCTCTCCTGTTGCTTCATAGATTTCATTTTATTTAAATCATCTCCTTCACTGTCCTGTTATTCCTTCTCCTTTCCCTCCCTCTCCCTCTCCCTCTCCCTCTTTCTTCCTCCCTTTCATCCTCCTCCTCCTCCTCCTGCTGTTCGTTTACGACCAATCTCCTTCCCAATTACGCCTCAAGAATCCAATGATTGTGATAATGGTCTTCTGTTCCTCATAAATATAAATTGGAAGCCCAAATGAGAAGCATCGCCCAATTCCGCGGCAAAATCAGTATCCGCCGGATCAGCGAGTGAAACAAGCGGCCGGTGGTAATTCGGAATCCGATAATTGATACTAATTGATAAAGAATCCCTCGGCTCATCTCATCAATTCCGACTGGCCTTTTTTCTCTCTCTCTCTCTTTCTTTTTTTTCCAGTTCTTCTTCTTATTCTTCTTCTTCTTCTTCTTGTCGAGAGTAGCGAAGGAGGTGTTTTTAAGAGATGGGCGTCTTCTCCCGTTGGTCTGTCCAGGTATTAGGGAAGTCTTTGTTGGAGTGGGTGCGGGGGTGGGGTTGGGGGCGTCAGGGAAGGCGGGATTTAAGGTCTTACATGTGTATAAATAGGATGGTGGAGGAGGGATTTAAGATCTTACGTGTGTATAAAATTTATGCGTACATCAACACGGCAAGATATAATCGTTTACGTGTATACATGTATGAAGAAATATGTATGAATTTACAGCCATTCAACGTATTTTTAATATATATAGATGTATGTATTTATATATATATATATATATATATATTATATATATATATATATAATATATATATATATATATATGGTATATATCTATATCACACATACGTGTGTGATATAGTTATACACACACACACACACACACACATATTATATTATATAATATATATATATATATATATATATATATATATATATATATATATATATATATATTTAATATATATGTATATATATATATATATATATATATATATATATATAATGTGTGTGTGTGTGTGCTTATGTTTATTATGTGCGTGTACTCTTGTGAGTGTGCATATGTGTAATATAAACTAAGGAGCTGATTATTTATCAAATGGAAAGACTACCACGAAAGGACGAGAAATCACACTGACATATATTTGAATTTAATATTTGATAAAAAAAAAAAAAAAAAAAGGAGGGGGGTGGGGGGATAATTGGAGCAAAGTCTGCACGAACCAAATTCCCAGAGGACCTTTTTCAAAGGTTGCCTCTTATTTTCCTGAAAAATTTAATATCCTTCGTTAGCACACAATTTGTTTTAATGAAGATAATTAACCGATACATTTGTGATGCGTTCTTTTAAAAAAAGAAAGACTAGTGTTTAAATAGATTTAAACGTTTTTGCGGAAAGGTCAAATAATTAGCATTCTATCCAGTTTGGAACAAAGAGAAAATTTCAAAGAACTTTGCTAACCAATTACGATATCTAAATAAACAAAGAGCACAGTCAATTTTACATTTATGTTTAGAAAAGGTGTAGTGGAAATGAAAATTCGCGCTATCAAAATATGAACCTTTGCTACGATGAAGTAACATGACAATCCCTATAAATGGAAAGTGAAATTGAATGTTGAAAATCCAGAAAAAAATTAGGACATATACCTAAAATGCAAGTATTTGGAACTAAAGGTTGAAAACTACGCCTCGTCCATTTTGATGCCACGGTGTTATATAGGAATCACTGGGTATTTTTAGAGCAGGCCCATCTCGTGCTTTTATGCTTCCTGTAAGAGCGTACCGGTAATTCAATTAATTCGGGAATAACAAAAATGTTCCGCCGTTGCTCTATATGGAGGTTTCAATTAATTCATAAACCTTATTAAACATTTTATTCATTTACTTTATAAGGAGGGTTAATAAATTTATAAACATTATTAAATATTTGATTCATTTAATTTACATTGAGGTTTCAATTAATTCATGGACATTATTATTAAACATTTTATTCATTTAATTTATATATAGGTTTAAATTATTTCATAAACATTATTATACATTGTATTCATTTATTTTATAAGGAGGTTTGAATTAATTCATGAACATTATTAAACATTTTATTCATTAACAAGGAAGTTTCAATTAATTCATAATCATTATTAAACATTTTATTCATTTATATATTGAGGTTTCGGTTAATTCATAAACATTGTTAAACATTTTATCCATTTACTTTATAAGGATGTTTCAATTAATTCATAAACATTATTAAACATTTTACTAATTTACTTTACAAGTAGGTTTCAATTAATACATAAAATTTATTCATTTACTTTATAAGGAGGTTTCAATTAATTCATAAACATTATTAAACATTTTATTAATTTATTTTATAAGGAGGTTTCGATTAATTCATAAACATTATTAAACATTTTATTCATTCACTTTATATTGAGGTTTCGATTAATTCATAAACATTATTAAACTTTCTATTTATTTACTTTATAAGGAGGTTTCAATTAATTCATAAACATTATAACATTTTCTTGATTTACTTTATGTGGAGGTTTGTACGTGAAGAATTTTTCCCCCATTTATCTTAAAAAAATAGGGATTTATGTCATTTATATATAATTATGTTCCTTAAATAAAGGTATGAAATTTTGTCATTATACACGCGTAGCATTTTGATATTTAAAAAAATATTAGGCCATAATATTTGTATACACGCAGGTATGCGTGTGAACATGAAAATTCATATTTTTCAGCATGAACATATCCGTAGCGAATACTAAAAAGCTATATACACTTGAATACGTTTATGTGTAAGTATTTGCATTCAGGAATGCTTGCATACATCAACGCATGTCAAATAAACAACTAAACGTATGTAGCGACGGAAACATAATAAATTAAAATATCGAATGAATATCAAATGATTATAATTTGACGTCTGCTCTGAATGCACTCAAAGTTGGAGAAAATGGCCCAGTACTAAGTTGTTGTTGGAAGAATCTTAATTTGTTGGGGGAATCATAATTTGTTGGGAAGTCTTAATTTGTTGGGGATTCTTAATTTGTTGTGGGATTCTTAATT
>NC_061110.1:102651012-102663512 GCF_015104395.2 Macrobrachium nipponense
AATATTTTTCTCCCAACTCCATAGAAAGAGTTTTGGCTTAGAACTCTAGACCCAGCTGCTTATTAAAGAAGTTTATTCATGAGAAACGGTGTAATGTAGATTATCTCTACAAACAGAATTCCGTCTTAAAACGTGAAGCTGATTCAAGAGAAACTGAAAATGAAATATATTAGTAAAAAAAAAATTACAGAAGTAGATCCTAAATTATAAGACTGCATTGAATGCTTCATGAATGTAGTTGTTCACTAACCTCCTTGACAAATAGAGCAGTGACTCAAATATTATTTATTCTGCCTTAAGGCAGATTTTCCCCTTGATTTCACGGTGAAAAAAATTTCTCACGAAAATTGCGCTCTCTTTTAAGTCAATCATTACTTTGTCTTCCTTTGGGTTAAGTTGGGAAAGTTTTATGCGGTTAAGCGCTGAAAGTAGTTAAATTTTTTGTACTGATTATTATCCGTTATTCCTTTATTCTATACGTTTATTTCCCTCTGTGATTGCTTTTAGACCTTGTGTTCTTTAAAACCTTGACTAACAATTTCAAGGCCTCCTTACTTGAAAAATAATAATAAATAAAATAATAACAATAATAATAATAAAATAATAATAATAATAATAATAATAATAATCATAATAATAATAATATATAATAATAAAATAATAATAATAATTAATAATAATAAGAATAATAATAATAATAATAAAAGAATTAAAAGATAACAATTAGTAATAGTAATAATGATAATCATTAGAAACTACTTTAGAAAAGATGCCAATCCTTCTACAGCTCCTTATAAAAAAATTAAATAATTCAGTTCTTATATTTTTTTCATTAACATTTTCAGCAAAGAAAAACCATAAATCTAATCTTTTCCACTGATGATTATTAATTTACATCTGCCCTACTGAGGGTAATTGAGTGTTTTCCACTTTCAACCTGAAAATAGATTCCTAAAAATAAGACAGAAATTCACATTTCCCCCCCAAATGCAATTAACACATTGCTTAAATAACAGTCTGCTTCTATTTTTGTCAGTGCCAAAGAGAAATCTGATTTGTTTGCTGCAAAATGTAGGCAATTTGTGTTTTTCAAAATACAGTTTTAACCTTTTACTCTGATTAATTTTCAAAAATAGGAAACTGTTCTTTGAAGAAGTTATCACGTTTGGTTGCCGCAAGTCTAAAAAAAATATGCAAAATCCGATGCGATTTCATAAAAAACCTTTTCAGATTTGTAATTACTTTTGTTGCCTCGGTTGTTCACGATTTTAAGTCATTGTGCTCGTTTTTTTTTAAATTATTTTGTGGTGTTTGTTGGTGACATTTCCTTTGAACTAGACCACTGCGGTGTTCATAACAATGATGTTTTTCATGTAAACGCCTCCCAAACAGACAATTAAAATTCATTTTGTTATATACCGAATATATCTTACTTGACGTTCGATTTTGATTGCAGACTTCATTTAGGTTTCCAGTAAATCATTCGCATTTCTTTATCCTTGTTTATTTTCAAGGGGACGTTAATATCGATGAATCTGGAAGCCAGAATCAATCTGCAAGAGAAAAACAAATAATTCCAAATAGATTATCTGCATTTGTCACTCAAAACAGTACAAATCTTATGCCAGAGTTCTTGCCATTACTTTTCGTCGCCATAATTTTTCTCATTTTTATGATTATGCAGCAGTGTCCTTGGTGACGTCTCCTTTAGATTAGACCATTTAAATACATGTTCATACCAATGACACACTTATGCCAATACCTTCCAGACAGATAGTTAATGTGTATATACAGGGTGTCCATAAAGTCCCAGTACCATTCTGACTAATAAATACTTGTAATGGTACTGGGACTTTATGGACACCCTGTATATCTATATATATATATATATATATATATATATATATATATATATAATATATCTATATATATATATAATATATATATATATATATAATATATATATCATACGTATGTGTATATATATGTGTGTGTGTGTGTCCGTAAAGACAGTAAGAGAAGAAGATAAGGATCAAAAGGTTTTCCCCTTCAGTCGTACAGGTTTTTCCCTGAACATTTAACTACAAATATTTTCCTGATTTCGTATTTCCTTTCCCCCTTATCATATCATTTTATTTATCGCTGTCGGAGAGGGCTCGCGTCTTTCTGTGCAATGAATCATCCGCGGTAAAATCCCTCGTGGAAGCTTTTCAGACGGAAAGCAACGCTCGCTAAATGTATGTATATTGCTGGGTCTCATTAAATGCAATAACGGAAGTAACAGTATGAAGGATATTTTAAAAAACATTTACTATTATCGGTGTCTAGTTCGACGCGAGTTTCTCAAAATTCTAGAAGGTCATTCATAAGCCATTTATCATTATGATTTTCGCCTGAATTTCATAAAAACTGCGTCGGAGAAATAGTTTTGAGAGGTCAGGAGGTTTTAGATAAACCTCACCTGTGGTTATTGTTGGAAACCGCCCACCCCCCCTACCCCTCCAAAAAATTATGTTTATTTTTTTTTAAGCTGATAGGTAAGATGGATGAAAGAATAGTGAGGGCAGTTAGCTAGCTAAGTTAAAATTACAGTAAATGTTTTGCACTAGGAATTGATGGAGATTTGTCACAGAGAGAGAGAGAGAGAGAGAGAGAGAGAGAGATGAAACAATTTATATTTGTTTCTCAAATTCAGGGCATTCACTCGTTTGGCCTTTTTAGCCGAATGGCTAAGATTTATCGACAGATATTATTTTAAAGCCACTTTCATTGACTGTCCATGGACCTGAACGATTTAATGCATTCCATCGAAGTTAATCGGCTTTCTCGATCATCCATGCATAGACGCTAGGTTAAATCTTATGTAATGGGTGGAATATCTTCCTTACAAATATGAGTGGCTAATATTTCCACTGGATTAATATGAAGTTATTCGAAACCTTATCGGGCATTAAGAATGGAAGCTTTAGAGGAACTTTGGTCGGCTGTTAATATTGAAGCTTTAAGGACAAACTTTTGGTCGCCTGTTAATTATGAACGCTTTAAGGAACTTGTCACTGTCAATATGAAGCTTTAAGGAACTTTGTCGCTGTTAATATGAAGCTTTAAGGAACTTTGTCGCTGTTAATATGAAGCTTTAAGGAACTTTGTTGCTGTTAATATGAAGCTTTAAGGAACTTTGTCGCTGTTAATATGAAGCTTTAAGGAACTTTGTCGCTGTTAATATGAAGCTTTAAGGAACTTTGTCGCTCTTGTCATGAAGCTATAAGGAACTTTGTCGCTGTTGATATGAAGCTATAAGGAACTTGTCGCTGTTGATATGAAGCTTTAAGGAACTTTGTCGCTGTTGATATGAAGCTTTAAGGAACTTTGTCGCTAAATAAGAAAGAGCTTTCCAGAACGTTGTCGTTATGGAACTTCGTTATTACTATGAAGCTTTTTGGAACTTGGTCATTTTTTATACAAAGCTTTTCGGAACCTTTTCCGCTATTATGATGAAGCTGTTAAGAAACTTTGTTGTTATTGAGATGAAGGTTTTCTGAACTTTTATCTCTATTGATTTAAAGCTTTTTGGAACGTTCTCGCAATTAATATGAAACTTTTTTTATTTATTTTTTTTTTAACATTGCCGCTGTTGGGAATTAGTCAAGCTTTTTAGGCAAATGCTCTTCTATTCTTATACCCCAAAGAAATATTGATTTGATAAGACAGATTGAAATTCATAACGAATATCCTTTCTTTTCTCAAAAACCTGATAAATATTAGGCAGTACAAAATCAGCCATTGGACGCATTTTCGTCATGCTAATTAAAAACGAAAATATTTCTGTAAATTATGTTGGTGAACCAGAGTTTCGTCGGGAAAAAATAATGAAAAAATAGTTTTAAAAATAATTCATAAACAGAGTTAATGAATTATTAACTGACGCCAGTGATCTTCTTAGTAACGGTGCAGTGGGAGACCTCCAAAAAAAAATTTTTTAAATAAAAAAGTAAAAAATGGTCCTAGAGAATATTTTACCGCAGAAGGGAAACTTTGGACAGCGAGGGGAGCTGAAAGAGGGGAAAAATCAAGAGAAGGAAAATATGAGAAGAATAAAAATTGGAAGGGGGTTGGGGGTTGGGGGGGGCGATATCCGATGTGGTTACTGAGAAATAAGAATTTAGTTTACACGTATACTCTCTCTCTCTCTCTCTCTCTCTCTCTCTCTCTCTCTCTCTCTCTCTCTCTCTCTCTAAAACAGTTTTTAGAAAAATAATTCAATTTGAATACAATATTTTTGGGAGGGAGTTTTGCCCTGTTTTTGTTGACAAAGTTCTGATTTTCAAAAAGCAAAATCATTAAAACAAAAATTGTCTAAAAAGTATATAGATTATCATATATTCATATTTTATATATTATTATTAATATATATATATATATGTATATATAGATATCATATTTATACACGTAGTTATTACATCTATATCTATCTATATATATACAATATTACAATATATAAAAATTAAAAATTAGTGCAGCACATGTAAATTTGTATTTATATATAAATATATGTAAGTAGGTATATACATATATACATAATGGATAGTAAGCTGGAATACGAAATTAAAACAAAATATATAACAAATCAAGAACAGAGGTATGCCACTACTTTGTAGAAATAAGAAAACAAGATAAAAATATAAAATCCAAAAAGGAAAACAGAGGTATGCCACCACTTTTATTTTTTAATAATAAAAAAAAAAATAAGATAAAAAATACAAAATAGGAGGAGACAAAGAACTAAAGGAGACAAAAAAAGTTCCTGGATCCTTAAGAGAGACCTCCTCAAAGAAACTGCCCTGTCAATAAGTTCCAGTATATTTTGAGGGACCCTTTTTACCGAGAAAATCCAGAGACAGTTTTTTTCCTCCCAAGAGGACATCACCATGAAAAAAAAAAAAAAAAAAAAAAAAAAAACAAAAAAAAAAAAAACAATACAAGGAGAAGAGAAAGGGAGTGAATAAAAGGGCGATAGATACTAGATATATAGATAGGGAAATGGATAGTTAGATAAATATATATATTTTTTAACGATATCTTATAACAATATGTTTTTCGAAAAAGCTTTGGTTGGCAGCTCTTGACGTGTGCACATTGATACTTCAGCTGCTTTGGTTATTCTATTTACGAGTAGCCATTGAATATAAATATATATGCGTATTATATGTATAGATAGATAGATAGTTATTTAAACTTCTCCTCCTCACTTATATATATAGATATATATATATATATATATATATATATTATATATAATATAATATATATAATATATATATATAATATATATATATAATATATAATATATATATATATTATAAGCCAATACCACAGAGAATTTAACATTTTGATGGTGATATGAGTAGTAATGAACAAAAGAGGCAATATTAGTTGATTTTCGAAAGACTGAAAAGGTGAAATTTCTATCATTTCTATGGACAGTTACATCAAGAAAATTCAAATTACAATTTCTTTCTTCCTCTACAGTAAATTTTTATAGAAGAGACTAAATTATTGAGATTATTGAGGAATTCCTGGAGATTTTCGTGAACCGGCCAAATACAGAAAATATCATCCACATACCTAAATCATATAACTTTTTGGGGCAAAATTTTTGGTAAGAGTTTTGTCTAAAAAAATTCCATGTAAATATTGCTAAGGACAGGAGATAAGGGATTACCCATAGCCATGCCAAACTTTTGTACAAAAATCCCCATTAAAACAAAATTTACCTATCTTTGATACATATCCTTATGAACTAATGAGGTTTGCTACACTTAAGGGAATGTCATGACGTTCTAATTCATCCTCCAAATATTCAAATAAGTCATCTACAGGCACTTTTGTAAATAAAGAGACAACACCAAAACTAACCATATTAAAATCAAAATTCAAATTTAAACTATTCAATTTGTTTATAAAATCAACATTGTTTTTAACATTCGTGTTAGAAATGTTTCCTACCAAAGGAGTAAGAATTTTTACAAGCCATATAGATAAATTATACGTAACCGAGCCCACTGAACTAATGATTGGTCTGATAGGGTTATTGATTTTATATGTCTTGACTAAACCATACATATAAGGTAGGGAGGTGCATTGTGGTGTAAACTGTTTAATTAAATGGTCCAAGCCCTTCAAAATGGATTTAATTTGTTTATTAAAATGGGAGTTCACTGTCTGTGTAGGGTCAGACCTCAATTTCGTATAAGTCTCAGTATCATTTAGCAATGTCATTATTTTACTTACATAGTCACTTTTATTCATTATTACCACTGCATTAGATTTATCTGCTTTTGTCCCTT
The DNA here is from genome assembly GCF_015104395.2 of Macrobrachium nipponense. Classification (NCBI taxonomy): domain Eukaryota; kingdom Metazoa; phylum Arthropoda; class Malacostraca; order Decapoda; family Palaemonidae; genus Macrobrachium; species Macrobrachium nipponense. Next base: position 102,657,360 of record NC_061110.1, read on the forward strand.
TCACTGTTTCGTCTTCTTTAATTTTCTTCCTTAAAAGCTAGGAGAAAATCTCACGGGGCCACATTAGGGGGAGAAGGTTTACTCATAGCACCATATACAATACCTTTACAAATATTGATATCATCAGGACATAGGTTTTGATTAAATTTTTCCAAATAACAAAAGGATTTTGAAATGCCGACACAGTCCAGGTTACCATTAAATACACCAAAGCGTAACCCATATCCCAAAGCCGCTGTCGTAGCACTATCCACTGGTTTGTCTGATAAATTAATCATGAAGACCACGTTGGCATGCTTAGTCCAGTCGCTTTTCATTACTACTCCAATCACCATCAAAATGTTAAATTCTCTGTTTTTTCTGGGATGTTCTTACGAGCTTTACGTGTCTATAGCCCGCAGTTTATTGACGCTGAAATTAAAACTATTTATGATATTGCATTGAAACTTAAATACCCAAGGACGTTTGTAGATGTGGCATGGAAAAGAGCTAGAAAAACATTTTATTCAACTAATGACAAACTTGAATTTAGTAAGCATAACATTCTAAAATTACCCTATGATGAAAGGTTTTTAGATATTCCTAGAATTTTAAAGCTTTTTAACATAAATGTTGTTTTCAGTAATATTAATGTCAAGAGTTTAGTAATCAAAAATTCTCCTAAAGATCTTCCAGGCTGCATATATGAAATTCCTTGCAAAAGTGTGATAAAGTCTATTATGGACAGACCGGTAAATCTCTTTCACAACGTCTCAAACTGTGAGAACTGGGCAAATATCGAATGCATTATTTGTACATATGAGAGACTTAGATCATCCTATTAACTGGAGTCAAGCAAGAGCCTTAATCCCATGTAATGACACAGTTAAAAGGAATATCTTTGAATCTTGTTTCATCAAGTCAAATAATAGAAATGTTCTAAATTTAAGTCTTGGTTTATTTAAACTTGATGCTTTCATAATTAAAAAAGTTGTAGATAAATATGAGCAACAAAATTAATATATTCAGTTTTTACATGTTTTGGACTGTAAAGATACTTTGTAATTTCGGTTAGGGTCAAATCTGTTTAGGTTTGTGACCGTGCGATATCCGATAATCCTGGATTATCTATTTTAATTTTTACCCTTTTGACAATTAACCATCTGGTATTCTTGATCTTGTTGTGTACCTGAGACCTTTCTCTCCAATTCTATTTCATTAGCTCCTTGACAATGTCTTAGTAGAGACGAAAGCGCTTGGATTTCTGACAATCATTTTCCTGTGGTATTGGCTTATTTATGAAGTCACGTGCATCTTCTGTGATTTTTTAAGCATATCTATATATATATATATATATATATATATATATAGATATATAGATATAGTATAGATATATATATAGGAATATATATCTATATATATATATATATATATATATATATATATATATATATATATATATAGACTCACCGTAGTAAAGTAAAAATCGTCATGTGTAAACTCAGCAGGAATTGATATACATTAGCATAAAGACTAAAGCAGTAATTCTAGATCTCTGCATAATCTAACATTACTTTCTGTCAAATATTACCTTCAGAAGGAGAAAGTCAACATAAAAATTCTTAAGAAAAGTCATATTCAAAATATACCTTTTATCAGAAAACAGTTACAGATGATGTTAGACGGTGTAATGATATAGGTGTTGTAAAAAAAACTTAGATTTACGATATCATAAAAGATAAAAAAAGGAACGAGACTTACAAAGAGGTTTTAAGCAATACTTGACATGTACAACCTTATTGCTGTATTGTCAACATTGTATCCCATAATTTCAAAGTTCATCCCTGCTTTCTGCTAAAGTCTCCTGAATTCAGGTGCACCGGTTTTATTTTCTATCCCCTCATATTTATTGATTTATCACCTTTTCCTATAACTTATCTCTTTCTTTAGGCTGAATTCCTTTTGGAGCCTTCTTAGGGTTATAGTCTGTTGACTCTGTTCATGATGCTTTGCAGCTGAGGATTTAAAGACAGACAGAAAGAGAGAAAGTTCCTCCCTATTAATCTTGATGATTTTGTCATTTAGATGTAATTTAAACTTAGAAATGTAATCTAAACCTAGGTTGATCTACAGGATGTCGACATACGAGTGATGAAGTCGAGACTGACCCGATTTATTTTCTCGTTTCCGACAGTGATTACTTTTCTTCGTTATATTTTCTTGTTAAACCGGTACCCTAGAAATAGGGCGATGACGAGTGATAATTAATAACTCAAGGACACAGAGCATAGATGGACTTACTCGCATAAGCAGACGCGCAAACATACACACATTCGTGTATATATGTGTATATATATATATATATATATATATATATATATATATATACTATATATAATAAAAGGATCCCATAAAACGCCAAAATATAGAAAGAAAATCCTATATTTCAGAGGACTGTTGTCTCTCTCATCAGCAGTCTCTGAAATATAGTATTTTTTCTCTCTATATTTTGCTGTTTTTATGCTTCTTTATTAGATGGAATTCTGTTGTAACAGAACATTTTTTACCAGTCACACACACACACACACACACACACGCACATATATATATATATATATATATATATATATATATATATGTGTGTGTGTGTGTGTGTGTGTGTGTGTGTGTGTATGTATGTAGTTTATGTATGTATGTATGTATGTATATTAAGATACAAAAAACTCCTTATTATCAAATTTGCTTTGTCCTTAGAATGTCTTACAATGCAAAGGGTAAATAATGTATGATAACTCCTTTCAGCATTCAAGAGTTATAATTGCATTCTGACTCCTGTCGAATTCAGGATAGGTGCTTAGAATCTTCACCATATATACATATATATATATTATATATATATATATATATATATATATATATATATATATGCCACGATGCGCAAAAAACCTCCACCATACAAGAAATCTGTCTCAGGTCTTTGCCCCGACACCTGCGAAAATTTTCTCCTACGTATTCAAAGGTGTCTTCAAGAGACGCCAACGCACATTTTTAGCAAGCATACCGGATGAGTTTACCGAAACACCAACATTTACTTATGCAATATCTCTCTGTGTAAGTTAGTCCCACGCGCACAGTGTCGCGGTGTGGAAACGAGATACCTTTTTCTACATTCTCCTCCCTCCCCGTGTGTATTTTGAGATGTGCTTTCAAAAAGAAGAAGAATCAGTTTTAGTTTCTTTGATTAACTTTCCTAGCGAGACGTCATAACAAAAGTAGGTTTTAGTTTTCTGTAAAAATAAACTATTGAGATGTCTATTTGTCTGTCCGTCCGCACTTTTTCTGTCCGCCCTCAGATCTTCAAAACTACTGAGGCTAGAGGCTTCAAATTGGTTTGTTGATCATCCACCCTCCAGTCATAAAACATACCAAATTGCAGCCCTCTAGCCTGAGTAGTTTTCATTTTATTTAAGGTTAAAGTTAATAATGACCCTGCATCTGGCAACGCTAGAGGACAGGCCGCCAGCGGGCCGTGGCTGAAAGTTTCATGTGCCGCAACTTTACAAAAAACTCCATTGCGCCGAAGTTTCTTCAACTCATTTCTACTTGTTTTATGATGAGGTAGATAAATGAATGAAATTCAAGAAGTGTACAGGAAAATGTTACACGAATGGTTATTTCACCTGTGTACACCAAATACTTTCCGCTATTGCATATACATTGCAAACATTGCAAAAGGAAAGGAGCCAGACTAACAACAATTACATTTTGCCAGAAAACGCAATTGAAGTTTTACAAATGTAAAACAATTACTATTCTGTTATTTTTCGAGGCAGAATAGAAACGTATTTTTGATGAGAGATTTTCTTGGAAAAATACGTTTGAAACATGGAAGCTTTTATCATTTATTTTTATTTACTAACGTAAAAATAAGTATAAAAGCAGCATATAATAGAGGCAGAATACAAGACATTTGAATGAAGGATTCTTTAATGAAAAATGTGTTAAATATAAAACATTTTAAATTATTATTACGCATTTATAAATGAGTAAATCGGCGATGAGTAATAAATGCTTATGCTTCCTTTAGCAGGTTAGTAAACTTTGGAATTCATTTCCCGACCAAAAATTAATGTTTAAAATGATTAAACTATGAAGTTTTATAATGAAGAAATGAATAGCAATAAGCCATGCAAATTGAATGAGGAAAGACCGAGTTACCTAAATAAAATGTTTCCAAACGATTTTTAATCAATAAATTGATGGATTCGTGAACTGTGATGATATTAATTAAGCTATGAATAATGAGAGAAAGGAAGGAATATTGAGAGTAATTAGTGAGTGCTGAATAAAAATGATGAGCATGGTTTTTTCAAATCGATCATAGTATTTTGTAGAAAAGACAAATGAATGGAAGTTTGAGTAATATAACAAGTAATGAGAGTAACCGAGGATTGATTATTTCAGAATAATTTTGAATTCAGTTGCTGTGAAATTCTCCAGCTTCTAAGATATGGACTGCCTTCAAGTAAATTATTTATATTTGATCAAGAAAGTTAATTATTATTGATAGCAAGTATTTTATTGATAGCAAGTTATAACATTTGATTAGCAAGTTATTTTATTGATAGCAAGTGTTATATTGATAGCAAGTGTTATATTGATAGCAAGTATTATATTGATAGCAAGTGTATATTGATAGCAAGTATTTTATTGATAGCAAGTATTATATTGATAGCAAGTGTTATATTGATGCAAGTTATTTATTGAATAGCAGTATTGATATTATAGCAAGTGTTATATTTGAGGCAAAGTTATATTGATAGCAAGTATTTTATTGATAGCAAGTATTATATTGATAGCAAGTGTTATATTGATAGCAAGTATTTTATTGATAGCAAAGATTATATTATACAGTAGTATTGATAGCAAGTATTTGATATTGATATTGCAAGTATTATATTGTTTTAGTCAGTATTATTGATAGCAAGTATTTTATGTTTTTTTGATCAGCAAGTATTTTAAATTTGATAGCAAGGTGTTTATTTTAGTTGATAGCAATTGTTATTCTTGATAGCAAGTGTTATATTGATGGCAAGTATTAAATTGATAGCAAGTATTATATTGATAGCAAGTGTTATATTGATAGCAAGTTAATTTATTGATAGCAGTTATGAGTTATTAGCAGGTATGAGTTGTTGGGTGATATGAGTTGATAGTATGTATGTTGATAGCATGATGAGGTTGATAGCAGATATGAAGTTCATAGCAGGTATAAAGCTGATAGCAGGTATGAGCTAATAGCAGGTATGAGGTTGATAGGTATGAAGTTGATAGCAGAAATGAGGTTGATGGCAGAAATAAAGTTGATAGCACGTATAAAGTTGGTAGCAGGTATGAGCTGATAGCATGATGAGGTTGATAGCAGAATGGAGGTTGATTGCAGAAATGTAGTGATAGCAGGTATGAGTTGATAGTAGGTATGAAGTTGATAGCATGATGAGGTTGATAGCAGATATGAAGTTGATAACAGGTATAAAGCTGATAGCAGGTATGAGTTAATAGGAGGTATGAGGTTGGTAGTAGGTATGAAGTTGATAGCAGATAAGAAGTTGATAGCAGGTATGAAGCTGATAGCAGGTATGGGTTAATAGCAAGTATTAGTTAATAACAGGTATGAGGTTGATAGCAGGTATGAGTTATTAGCAGGTATGAGGTTGGTAGTAGGTATGAAGTTGATAGCAGGTATGAAATTGATAGCAGGATGAGGTTAATAACAGATATGAGATTGACAGCAGATATTAGGTTGATAGCAGGTATGAAGCTAATAGTAGTCATGAGCTGATGGCAGTTATGAGGTTTATAGCAGGTATGAGGTTGATAACAGGATGAGATCAACAGCAAGCGTGGAGTTGATAGCAACCAAGAGGCTGATAGCAAGTTACAGTATCTGTATGGATGAGCGATGCATAGCATTCAAGAAAGGACTTGACCAAGAATCTGAAATCATTTATTTGTAAGAGGGTAAAGATGTAATTAAATGTAAGACCAAGGTTATAAGATAACGTTAAGACAAAAAAAACATAAGGTAAGGATTTTGAAACATGGAAACGAGTGGTTTTTAAAGTTATTTTGGAGAATAGATGACTCGCAGCATAAGTAAAGTCTTGACTTTAC
>NC_061110.1:102668512-102681012 GCF_015104395.2 Macrobrachium nipponense
AGGTTGGGTTTGTTTTCTGGTCTGTAGATATTATATACTGTCTCTGTAAATCTTTGTATAATATATTGTTATTTTGAAACTTGAAAGACTACGGTATTGTAGAAGCTGAGAGAGAGAGAGAGAGAGAGAGAGAGAGAGAGAGAGAGAGAGAGAGAGAGAGATAGCGGTTATGCTTGTCATCTGATGAGTAGACATAATATCTGTAATTCTTTGAATAATTAGAATAAATATATGTGTAACGTCAAATAACTACGTCAAGGCACTGTAGTAGCTGAAGGAGACAGAGAGAGAGAGAGAGAGAGAGAGAGAGAGAGAGAGAGATTGTTTTGCAACTTGAATAAGTCATTCTGCAAACCCTCCCACACTTCTCTCTATTAAGCAAACAAAGCTTTTTGTATCCTTCTTATAGTCGTTATTCTGCGCATTGAACTCTAAACGCAAAGGTCATTTATAGTTCTCGTTCTCCTCGATTTTTAGTGCTCTGTAAAAGAAGCTCTTGTGCTGGCTTTGTCTGTCTTCCGCACTTTATTCTGTCCGACCTCAGATCTTAAAAACTACTGAGGCCTAATGGCTGCAAATTGGTATTTTGATCATCCGTCCCCCAATCATCAAACGTAACAAATTGCAACCCTATAGCCTCAGTGATTTTTATATGATGTAAGGTTAAAGTTAGCCATGGATCGTGCATCTGGCAGCGCTTTCGGGAGATATGGAACGCACCCTCACTCTACCGCATCTGGTGAGGAACTAAGGAGCTGTCGGTCATAATTAATGGTTTTATACAGCATTAAACGCTGTACAGAAGAATCGATTGCGAAGAAGTTGTTCTCCAGAGTCACATCTCAATAGATTTTTCACGACTGCTTTCAGCCTCACCCGAGAGATTCTTTCGCCTCTGAATATTAGAAGATCGTGATGCTTGCATGTGCTTGGGTGGCCTTTCTTTCAGGTGTTGTTCGGCATTGCGTTGTTTTTCCAATGCTTTTACGTGCCGAGGTTGTTTTTGTTTTATGCATTTGGGTCAGTGTAATGGATCATGGCTCAGAGTGGTGTTAACAGTTTTTCTTGGCTCAGTGTTGAAGTTTATAATGATAAAATAATGTTAAGACTAGAGCAGTTATGAGTCATCAAACTGGACTAGTGGGCAGATATACATATAAATACATACATACATACATATATATTATATATATATATATATATATATATATATATATATATATATGTATATATATTTATATATATTTACTATATGTTTATGTATGTATGTGTAATATATATATATATATATATATTATATATATATATATATATATATATGATATATAGATATATGCATATATACTTACTTAGAGAGAGAGAGAGAGAGAGAGAGAGAGATGATTAAGTGTAGTAAACAGTAACTATTCCGAATTAATATGAATTTTTTCCTTATTCGCTCCTAGAAAAAAATCCCTCATTCATCAGTTAGAGTATTGGGAACGGACCTTAAGTATATATCATGATAAAAACAAAAATAAACTCTGTTAACTCACAAAAGGAACGAAATACCTTCATGCCAAAAGTGGTGCAAACAAAAGCCAGTTTATTGCTGTTATTTACGAATAAGAGCGGTTTCTATTGACAAAATGGCAGATTTAGGAAGATTATCAATCTGAGTCAAAAGTAGTCATTGAGGAACCAGATGCCACAGCGGCCTCATTACTAATGTGGAGAGAGAGCTGTTCTACAGGGTGTCCATAAAGTCCCAGTACCATTACAATCAATAAATACTCTTAATGGTACTGGGACTTTATGGACACCCTGTAGTATAACATTCCTAGAGCTAACTATTCTAAAGAGCCGTTTGTATTCATTAAACTATTTCCTTCAAGTTTGGTCTAAGCAGTTGGCTTCACCGAGACTTCGTCACTTCTGGGAGATATGATTCTCAGTGATAAAATCATCGTACTTCCTTCCTTTCTTTTCTGCAATTCTGCAAAAAACTTTCGCAGATGGAGTCAACAGACTATAAAGCCAAGATGGCTCCGAAGGGAAATTCGCTTTCATCTATACTTAATTTCTTATCTGGGTCGCTCTCTTCAGTGAGCTTTTCCCGCTGTTCCTATTTTCGCTTACTCGGGGAGCAAGCCTACAAACTACTTTTTTTTTTATTGTTGTTGTTCCTGTAGTTGTTTTAAGGGGGGTAGGAAAGCCCTATGGAAAAGCCTAATAAAGGTCTGAAAAAGGTTCACGTTGAGTTAAAGGTATAGGAATTTTAGAATGGGATATTTACGATTTATTTATTAGAATGAAAGTTGTTAAAAATAAATAATATTAAACAATATAGCAAAATTACTTCTAATAAAATATAGCGTATTTATTTTAATGTTCGATGGTGATACAACGCTCTATTTGACCGTAGATCTTAGCACACGCTTCGAGTAAGCTGGAGGTCGGATCACGCCTTGTTTGCTCTCCTTTCGTCTGTTCCTTCGCCGCTAACATCCAATAACTCTCGTAGTACCAAAATCAATCTTCATCTTCTTATCAGCTCAATCCAGAATCGGGGGTTGCAGTTCTTAAAAGAGACTTTTCCAGGCGTTTAGACTTCTTAGTCTCTCATGTCAAATTAAACGCTTAATTACCCAAAAAAAATTTTTCTCTTCTTATTAGCTAAATCCATAATCGGGCCCGCTTATTTCAATGAGCCTCTCCTAGATGTTTCTATTTTTTTTATCCTCCTTTCGTCAATTCCTTTATTTCACGTCGCCAAGGGTAAGGATGACAAATCGGTAAGTCACATCGTTGCAGGGTTAGAGGCAGGGACGGCAGGTGTGTGGTTAAATCAGGGTTATAAAATGAAAAAAACTCTTCGACCGGGATGGTTATTTTTTATTTTTAAAAAAGTAAATATTAAAAATCAGTTATTTGATTGATTTATTTATTTGATTTTTTTTATTTATTTGTTTTTTTTTATTTGTTGGATGTTTTTCAGTCTTTTTTTTCTCAAAATGTATTTTATGACAGAATTACTATTGATTTATTTTTTAGGTTTCCAGTTCTGGCCTAAAGTATGTACTTGCAATTTTTTTTATACCAAAATAAATAGATGCAGCACAGTTATGCTTTAGTTTTTACTAACCTCCAAACCATATTTTGCAATTTGTTTGCTTTCAAATAAAAAGGAATTAAAAAATAATAAAATTTTAAAAAATCATGATTTTTTTCATGAAAAAATCAATGATTTAATCACTTGATTAAATCAGTTTGATTTAATCATTGACAACCATGTTCGTCGAAAACATTCTCCTCTCGGCGAGATTTTAATCCCAAAATCATAAATGAAAATTGAATAACTTCTGCTGGAATCTCGAACAGTTCGTTTAGGAAAGGTTTGTAATCCGCGCGGTGGTGGTCTGCTCGTCTCTCCACACACACACACACACACACACAAGGATGCTTGCTTTCTGCCCAAAGTGAGACATATAAAAGGTGTGTGACAGGAAACTCCCCTCTTTCGCTTTAACTCGGTTTTGTTGCGTTATCTCGCACAGTTTGATTTTTCTCTTTCTCTATCTCTCCTCCTGCTCCTGCTCCTCTCTTTTTTGCGCTTTCTTGCTCTTCCGCTTTTATTTGTCCCTCCTTCTTGCAGCGTTCCATGGGAAAATTCCGAACGTAAAAACTCGAGAATATTTTAGATGAAAGGAGTACGCAACGTCCGCGATAATCCGTTTAGCACAAGTGTGGCTATCAAAACAAAATCCGCTCGAACGCTTTGTGGGAAGAGGTGTCTTGTTCCTTGACAAACTCTCAGTCTCTCTCGAGAGTTCACATAGGCAGGATGTATGCTCCATCTCTCCTGAGGGATACTTTTGAAAGACGTAGCTCTCAGGAGAGGTGGAACGCAGATCCTACCCATGTGAACGCTCGAGAGAGACTGAGAGTTTCCAGCCCTGTCATTGGCTTTTCAACAGCCAATTAGGAGCGTCGTAAGGGACTGGCCCAGACATCAAATGCACGGTTGATGTGAATCTACTATAGATTTCACATGCATTCTTTTTCTTATTTTCTAAAGCAATATCAGTATATCCTCGATAATAATTATCATAAAACTGAAAATGAATTCGTAGACATATATGTACTCCATCATCCTAGAAATAATACAATAGCGTCCTTAAATGTGAAATATTTTCCCATTCAATTCAGCCTTGAGCGAGAATTTAATTTAATTTTTCTATGAAACGAGTCTGGATTTCTTTCGTTTTACCGGATGAAAAGTTGAAAGGGAAAGTAATGCCCTCACTCACGCTTAGGTTAGATCAACAAACTCTATGTGTATGTCTATGGGTAATTAATTTGGAATCGACTGCTTCATATATATATATATATTATATATATATATATATATATATATATATATATATATATATATATATATATATACATACATGTGTGTGTAATAAGATATTCACCACTGGACGTCAAAAGCGAAAGTGATTTAGGCATTTCTTTAGTGAATCTGTTTGTGCTAGTTTTAGAAAGATTTGTGTGAGTGTGTGTAATTTACTGTAGGAAACTCAGATTTTTATCTTTTAGCATAACGTTCAAAAATTGCAATAAAATATTCAATATCTAGAATCAACTGTGAAAGTTATTTAGACATTTCTTTAGTAAATCTGTACCTTCGTTCGTTTTAAAACGATTATTTATTTTTATTCATTTATTATTTATTTCTTTTATTTATTTATTTATTTATTTATTTATTAATTTATTTATTTTTTATTTATTTATTTATTTATTTATTTATTTTCATGCTAATTTACTGTTAGAACACTCAGAATTGTTTTTCAGCATAAAGTTCAACATCTGGCATCAACTCTGAAAGGCATTTAGACATTTCTTTGGTAAATCTGTATCTTCGTTCGTTTTGTGTCGATTTTTTTTATATAATTTACTGTGAGAAAACTCAGAAATTTTTTTATAGCGTAAAGGTCAAGCTGTAATAAAATATTGATCATCTAGCATCAACTGTGAAAGGGATTTGGATATTTCTTAGTAAATCTGTATCTGTTCGTTTTATACCGATTTATTTATTTATTTATTTATTTTTGGCTAATCCACTGTGAGAAAAGTCATGATTTTTTTAGCATAAAGTTCAAACTGTAATTCAACATCTAGCATCAACTATGAAAGTGATAAATGATCTTGATATTTCTTTAGTAAATCTGTATCTTCGCTCGTATTAAATTTTTTTTTCTAATTTCCTGTGAGAAAACGCGGAATATTAATTTTTTCTTTTGGTGGGGCAATACGTTTCAACCTGTTACTCTGATGAAGCACCATCCACAAACGTAGAATAATAATCCCATTTCTACTAAGTCTATCGTCACACGCTCATGAGAACTTTTCTTCAGTTATTCAAGGAAGCTTTTACGTGCTTGATTACTTTCGCACCTACAGATTTTACATCTTTTTCTATTTTCTATTTTATTTGACGTGGAGACTGAGTTTTCTGTCCCTTTTTTTTCTTTTTGTCTTTCCAGATAATTTGATTTGACTTCCGTGTTTTGCTGTTGACATTTCCAAGTCACACTTTGACGACAGAAGCTTCAATTTCAGTGGCAGACTTCATTTCTCTGCCTACTCCGCTGTCATTTCCCTTAAAAGAAAAAAAGAAATAACTTGCCGTGAATTTCTTATATGAAAATGAATACGAAAAATTTATATTAAAGCATTGCTTATTTCACAAGACCAATTTTAATCCGCTGATATTCAAATTTTGCTTCGAACATGATTGATGTTGCATAAATTTCCTTCTAGAGGCATTTACTTATATGGATTCAATCTCAAATAATAACATAAGAATTAAATGAATAAGAAAACTTATCCATTTTCTGCTGCAAATATTTTCTTAAGTTTGGTTTGCTCTCAAGAATAGTACACGAATGGTAAGAATGAAATTCCGCTAAGCAAGCATCTACGTATCTTAGTCTATTCTCAAAGAATTGTATAAGAATGATGAGAATAAGAAAAATCGAGTCATTGTTGAAGATAGTCTTTTGTTAAACGAAGATAGAAGTCGCAAAGGTTAGTTTCCCCTGTCACAGACGATAGGAAGATTTTTATCTCTTCGTTTTCGTGACTTGAAATCATAGCTGAATTCGAGGAATAATTTTATTTTGATAGCTAAATTATGACGAAGATTAAGATATGATTTCATATCAAACATAACTCTTAATCAGAACTACACCTGATAATTATGTTTTGCTTAAAAAAAAAAAGATATTAAGGTTTTTTTTATATAGTCATCTTTACTGACTATTCACAAATGACGACGAAGTAAAAGCATAAGTTGATAGGTAAATTGATGAATGAAAGATGAAGTATGAAGGTAAATAAATAAATAGATAAATGAAGAAATAAGTACATAAGTAAAAAGCAACTGACAGTTTCCATTAGCCAGTCCAGCTGATCAGGGCCTTGAGATAAATAAATAGATAAATGAGTAAAAAGCGACTAACAGCTGAATACCCAGTCTCCCATCAGACGGTCCAACTGACGAAGCCTTATGGCAGTCTCAGTTTAGTCAGAGCTATGCGTACGCCGGCCTAGTATCGTTGACTGATAAATTACCTTTTGGTTGTTAAAGGAGAGATTACCTTCGAGTTCACTAACGCTTTCTCTCTCTCTCTCTCTCTCTCGTCCGAAAGGCCTGACTGGTAAGTTGATAGACGGCAGGTCAGAATAACTGAGTAAGTAAAGGCGAATGTCCTTTGCTTTCCCTCTGCAATTTGCCAACAACTCTTTTTTTTTTGTTTTTTTTTTTTTTTGGGGGGGGGGGGTGGCCGGTGGGGTAGATGGGGGAGGTCGTGTAGGAGAGAATTCGACACATATGGTGAGAGTATTTTATTTTTTAAATTGTGGTTTTAAGTCAGCACTTCAAAGGTGGTTGCGTTTGATGGTCAGGTTAAAAATAAACACAATATGGGGAATCTTTTTGTATTGTTTTTATTGTGGTTTTAAGCGAATGCTTCAAAAGCAATTTTGCGTTTGATGAGTAGTTTCAAAAATAAGCCCAGTATGGGGAAGGTTTTTGTTTTTGAATTGTGGTTTCATGTGAGCACTCCAGAAGCCATTGTGTGTACTAGCAAACATACGTATGTATACAGAAATTATGTATCATAAATTCGTAAAGTAACCAAGTCTACGGGCATAACCAGCCCCGTTTCAAGGGCAGAACCAGCTTCGTTTCAGGGAATCCCTTCTCACCCCCATCCCCTTCGGAGAAGGGAAGGGGGAGAGGTAGGATGAAACCCCATTATAAACCATCCTATGCGTACCCACTATAACCCTGCCAAGTTCCATGCCCATCGGACCAACCGTTTGGCCGTGATTGAATGACAGACGAACGAACAGACATTACGCCCATTATAGTAAGATAATGAATGAGCAGTTTGCAAATAAACACAATAATCTTTTTATCTTTTTTTTTTGAGTTGTGGTTTCAGGTAAACGTTTCAAAAGCGATTATGTGTTTGATGTGCTTTTTCAATATGAACAAAGTTGGTCTTTCGACCGATTCGGTGGAATATCCGTCATCATACGACACATAATGGAATTTATATCAACTGATTTCTCACTCACGCCATTGATGGCAAAAGCTTATGAGAGATATATTGCGTGGATTTGATACAGAAAATTCTGACGAATGATCGGACCTTCACTTCTAATACTACTATTTTCAATATTTTATTTTCAGTAATAATATATTGAAACTGACGAGTAATGTTGAACCCGAAATTCAAGTATTAATAAATCTACTGTACCTTAAATTCTAAATATACATTTCTATCAAGCATACTAATGCAAGACGCATGACGGTAAAAACAATAGATAAGGTATGGCATTCTTGTTACTATATTCTTATGGGGATGAGAATAAGAAAAATCGAGTCATTGTTGAAGATAGTCTTTTGTTAAACGAAGATAGAAGTCGCAAAGGTTAGTTTCCCCTGTCACAGACGATAGGAAGGTTTTTATCTCTTCGTTTTCGTGACTTGAAATCATAACTGAATTCGAGGAAAAAATTTATTTTGATGGCTAAATTATGATTTCATATTAAACATAACTTTTAATCATAACTACACCTAGATTATGTTTTGCTTTAAAAAAAATGAAGTTTTTATATGTAGTCATCTTTAAGAAATACTCAGTTTTCACAGATGACAACGAAGTAAAGGCATAAATTGATAGGTAAATTGATGAATGAAAGATGAAAGGTGAAGGTAAGTAAATAAATAGATTAATGAAGAAATAAGTACATAAGTAAAAAGCAACTGACACTTGAATACCCAATTTCGAAACAAAATCAAATTGTTCTCCGTTTCGTAGTGACCAAATTTATGCAAAACATTTCCCAGTTGATTTTGATAGGAACGCATCCATGACGTCAACCTACTAGTGCATTATAATCTAAATATAACTGCTTAATGATTTAAGCATCAGTCCTCCGTTCGTCTCTCGTACACTGATTTATTTTGCATTTCTCTTAAATTCAATTCATAAAACCCAGTTAAGGGACGTCTGGAAATGAGTGAATTCCCGTTCTTAACTATTTACTCCCAACTTCTACACGGCTTAATGAGATTTATTCTCCCATTTGCGCGATAAACGAGAAACTCCAACACTGGAGGAATTTGTTTTCTATTTAAGGGTATTTGTGCTCCCTATCATAGATAATATGAATATGCGTTATATTCGATGCTGTTATTTTGAGTGAGGAATAATTATACGCTCACGTTTATATACACAAGCACGGAGATGCGTATGCATACACACACACGCACACACACACACACACACACACACACACACACACACATATATATATATATATCTATTTCTATATAAATGAACATGTAATGATATGCGTGTGGACACTAGTTATCCCGCTTGTACAACCAAGCACAAAGAGATAGAGAGAGAGAGAGACCGATGTCTCTCTCTCTCTCTCTCTCTCTCTCTCTCTCTCTCTCTCTCTCGAATTGAACTTTCACTCGAACGATTTCCCCTCTCCTTGTTTTATCCACCGTATTGTTTACATGGATTTTATGTTTCATTCCCCTCACAAACTCTCTCTCTCTCGTTCTCTCGCTTGTCTCCTCTTCTCTCCTCTATCGTCTCTCCGATCTCACTCTCTCTCGCTATCTTCATCATTTTCCACTCCCGGGCGGGAGGATCTCCCCTGTGGTTGATTTTTTCGCCTAATTGATTCGCCCTAAATAAAAAACACGGACGGCCTGACCTAAAAATAGGGTTAATTGATCTCGGGAGAGATAAAAAACAAAAACAAAAAAAAAGGATATATAAAAAGAAATAGGGAGAGATCCGGTTCCTCAGAGGGGGAGAATACAAGGACCTTATTCGTCCTCTTCCTCGTTTATTTCGGATTTTCCAAGGCACTTTTATCACCGTCTTGCTGGCTTTTCACGCTTTCGTTAGCCATTTCTTTTTATCAGCTTTCTCTCAGTTTTTTCTCTCTTCTTCGAGTTTCTTTTTTTTTCAGGTCCTTTTCTATTCGTCTTTCCTTTCCACGCCTCCTTTCGCCTCTCTTTTTTCAGCTTTCTTTCAGTTGGTCTCCGGTTTATTTTTTTCCTTCTCCTTTAACAAATAATTTCTTTATATGGTTTTGTAGCTCGTGGATTTCGTGTTGACAAGTTAGAAAATCAATTGTATTTAGATTTTCTTGTAGAAATTGAAGAAAATAAAGGAGTTTTCCTCTCATGAATCAATGTTGAAAGCAGAATTGATTATTACCTAATTTTTACAATTTACGAATCAAGTATTACAAAAGCAGAACAATTAATTTATATTCTAAAATTTTACAATTTTACCTTTTTAAGTAGTGCGTAAAAATATCCCCCTTTCAGTAATGTTTTATGTAGCTTTTTTATGCCTGACTGACATCATGTAGCGAAATGGAGGAATTTTAACCAGCCTTTGCTAGTTAGGCGGGACAATTACTGAAAATTCATAAAAATTAAAAATTTCCACCATATGAATGTTTATTTAGCATAAAGCAGAAGTACACCACCAAAAACCATTCGTCACCCCTATTAAAAAAAAACTCTACATAGATAAAAAAAAAAAAAAATGATTAAAAAGAAACTTGCCAATGGGTATCGAGGCGTAAGGTTAGCAAAACCTAAATCCCAAAATAATTTCTTTTGTAACTCGAAAAATATGGTAAAATTTTAGAAAAAAAAAAACATTTTATTTACGATGCAAAAAAATTCATATATCTTATATGATATATATATATAGTGATAGATATAATTATATATATATACTATATAATATATGATAATAGTGTGTATGTGTGTGTGTGTGTGTGTGTGTGGTGGTGTGGTTTGTGTGTGGTGTTTGTTTGTGTGTGGTGGTATGACTGGTGAAAAATGTTTCGGTTAGCAAACAAAATTCCATCCTAACAAAATGAAGCCCATAGAAAACACCAAAAATATAGTAGGAAAAAATACTATATTTTCAGAGACTGCTCTCTCCCTCCCTTTCAGGTAGATGAATTGAGAAAAGTTTACAGAATAGGTGGTATTTAATAACCAAGAGGTTCCATCCACAGGTCAAGCCAATTTAGGTCACCCCCACCCCCCCTGATAAATCTTCCTTTAATTTAATCTTCTTAGAAGCGTTAGTTGAATGAAAAGCTTGTTTCGATCACATCTGAATTCCATGCTCCTTTTGAGATGGTCATTACCTGCCTCTCTTTTATTAAGGCCGATTCCATCATTTGACTCATGTACCGGCAGATGCTGCTATAAATTATACGTGACAAATTCCAGTTATTCTATGGTTATGCTCATTTATATGGTTGAAAATAGCTGAATTCTTCTATTGTCCATACCTAACTGACCGTTTGTGTTGTATTAATCTCTGGGGAAGTGATTTTCCTGTTAATTCGATGTAAGATTGGTCACAGTCCTGGCATAGGATTTCGTAAACCCCTGTGTCCTTGGAGGATGTCTTTTGTTGGACGTTAATCAGGGATTTGGCTAAGGTGTTTGGGTAAGTAAATGCAAAAAGGTTAGATTTTCCCGAGGGTCTGCGTCACCGTCTTAATCGTGTCCAGGTGTGGAATTTTTATTTTTATTGTTGGGTGTATCTCTGGTCTTGTCTTGAGGGGGGGGGGGGGTCGGTAGAAAATTACATTTGCTTTGTGAATTGCTTTCTCAATTATATGGTCAGGATGCTTTAAAGACGAAAGTTGCTTACGAATTAGTTCAAATTCTTTTTCCAGAATATCGGGGGAACAAATTCGTAAGGCTCTTAAGAACAGGTTGCTGGCTACACCTGTCTTGATAGCAATGTCGTGATAGCTAAAATAGTGAATGTATGAAAGTGAGAACGTTGGTTTTCTGTATATGGTAAATTTGTATTCTGTCGTGTCTCTGATTATTAAAACATCAAAAAGAGGAATTTTGTTGTCTGTTTCCCATTCAACTTTAAATTTGATGCTGCGTTTAATTTTGAAAGGAATTCATTAAAATTGCCCCACCTATTATCCCAAAATGTTAGAATATCATCTACATATCTCATCCACAGCATGTTTTTGGGTTTTATTGCATTTATTACTGTAGTTTTAGAGTATTCCATGTACAGATTGGCTAAAACAGGACTTAAAGGACTACCCATACTACACCAATCGAATTTTTGCTTATAGAATGATTCCCTGAATGAAAATACGTTATTAGATACACATAATTCAACTAACTTTATTACTTTGTCAAGCGCCAATGGGAAATTATCTAAGAGTAGGGGGATAATTTATTCCCTCAAAAACTGAAGAACATCCAGTACTGGTACTGTTGTGAATAGGGAATCTATGTCAAGGCTTAAAAGTTTTATGTTGTGAAGTGGTATATGTGCTTCTCTGAATTTGTGACAAAAATCTTCTGAATGTTTAATGTGACTGGAAAAGTGGCTAAAAAAAGGGGAAAGGAGGCCAGCTAACCATTTAGAAATTTTGTAATTGAAAGCTCCGGCACATGAAAACGATGGGTCTGAATGGAAGATTGTTTTTTTTGTGAATTTTGGAAGGCCATAAAAGTAGGGTAGTTTAGGATTAATTACTTTAAATTTTCTCTAATAGTTCAAAACTCTTTTTGTCTCGGCCAATTATCTTACTTTCCGAAAAAAACGATTCTGTGGGACATTTTGGAGGGGATTTTTCGTCAGTTTTGTCGTAGTGTTTGTGTTGCTAAGGAGTTTTGTCGAGTAGAAGTCTTTGTCCATTATTACGATTTTGCCGTCTTTGTCAGATCTACTTATTATAGAACATCTAACATTTTTAGTGAGCAGATGCCTATCATAAATCTACGGGGAACAGGATATTTATTTGGGTCAGTTAAAAGAATTTAATAACACTCCTTTTAAACATATCTCTTCACGGCTGTAGTTTTTGTCAGATATGAATTTATCAAAAGCCACTATGAAGTCTAGGTTGTT
>NC_061110.1:102688512-102693512 GCF_015104395.2 Macrobrachium nipponense
TTTTTTATTATAATAAGGAACTCTCCATTTGATACCCAAGGTTGCCCAAATCAATCACTGTAGTGATTTTATTGGCATGGCATTTGAGTTCCAATGTGATTTATTGTCATTGTTCTGCAAAGACTAAAGAGGATGAAAATCCATGATATTCTTCTGAGCAGACATGAGAGCATGACAGATAACCCAGAATTTATTCATTAAATGAAATGCAATATTCTTTTATCATTATCATTAGAAAACAAGCTATTTGCCATTACTGTACTTTACTTTGTCCTTCGTAATATAATCCACGATTAATTCACGTACTTTACTTTTTCCTTCGTAATATAATCCACGATTAATTCACGTACTTTACTTTGTCCTTCGTCATATAATCCACGATTAATTCACGTACTTTACTTTGTCCTTCGTAATATATTCCACTATTAATTCACGTACTTTACTTTGTCCTTCGTAATATATTCCACTATTAATTCACGTACTTTACTTTGTCCTTCGTAATATATTCCACTATTAATTCACGTACTTTACTTTGTCCTTCGTAATATATT
Source organism: Macrobrachium nipponense (assembly GCF_015104395.2). Taxonomy (NCBI): domain Eukaryota; kingdom Metazoa; phylum Arthropoda; class Malacostraca; order Decapoda; family Palaemonidae; genus Macrobrachium; species Macrobrachium nipponense. The sequence continues at coordinate 102,689,064 of NC_061110.1, forward strand.
CCACTATTAATTCACGTACTTTACTTTGTCCTTCGTAATATATTCCACGATTAATTCGCGTACTTTACTTTGTCCTTCGTAATATATTCCACTATTAATTCACGTACTTTACTTTGTCCTTCGTAATATATTCCACTATTAATTCACGTACTTTACTTTGTCCTTCGTAATATAATCCACGATTAATTCACGTACTTTACTTTGTCCTTCGTCATATAATCCACGATTACTTCACTGATAATCATCATTCATTTATTATTGCCCAAGAAAACCTTTGGATTTAATATCCCAGCAGAAGATCTTTTTTCATACACTTTTGAGGCGAAGTTCTCTGGTGCATCCCCCCACCCCCCACTCAACAAAAAAAAAAACCCCCCCCCCCCCCCCAAAAAAAAAAAAAGCCCAGTTGAACCAGGAAGGAAGCGTGACGAACATTTGAAAGTTACTCAATCAGAAGATTAAAAAAAAAAATCCTTTTGATGATGAAAGTCTGGGCAACGAAAGACCAGAAGGAGGATAGGAACGAGGATCATATCACAGATTTTGGACCTGAACAAGATTTAAGCCGATTAGCAGAGTCAGAGATCTGCTGCTTTCTTGACAGGACTTTCAAAACTCGCCTTAGCCTTTTGCAGAAATATTTCATCATCCATTGCATGTTTTCCCGCTGTTTAGTTCTATTTTTATGTTAAAGAATTTTATGCAGCTATTCAAGAACGATTACTGTCAGTATCAGAGAAAAAGGAACAGAGTGAAAATAAATTTATACTTTTATTATTGTAAATTGAGTGGTTTTATTTTAATTTAAAAAAAAATCGTATGCAGCTATACAAGAACGATTACTGTCAGTTCCAGAATAAAAAAGAACCGAGTGGAAATAAATTTATACTTTTATTATTGTAAATTGAGTCCATAGCACCAATGCCCTTCAACAGAAATTCCCAGATACAAGAGAATCTGTCTACATTTGTATTCAGATCTAAGCTTTCCCAAGGAATATTTATGAGAACTATCTAATCGATATTTATGAAACCAAGGAGAACGGTACCTTAAACTTGCAAGATTTTCTTCTTATGTTTGTGCACCAGAGCAGATTTCTGCTACATTTACTGCTCTCTCGAGCAGCAATCTAGATGAAATTGAATCCGCGTTTAAGTATTTTGGAGAAACGTGTGTGGTAAAAACCTGTCACACGTAACTTGCTGTCTCACACGAAACGTGTGGGGAAAACATGTTGTCACACAGGAAGGCGTCATGGACCACAGTTGGAACAAACTGCGCGGGCTGTCCATCATTTTGAAGGCCTCGCCTCTTCCAAAAACCAGCTACAGCCTGTATGCTTGGAACAGACGACTCGAAACAATAGGAGAACATTTCTGTTCTGAAATGTATTATAGAATACAACCAGTCAGCTCAACACGCCGAATGATAACAAGGACCATTCCAACGAAATCCTTAGGGAATAGAAGCTTGCAACTGTTGTCAGGAGGTATGAAACCGTCCCTGTTGACGGATACCTCCAAAGGAATGTTGGCAATACGAACTTCATTTCATGAAATGTTAAATACCATGATTCGGGAGACAATATCAGTGACAGCGGACTAGAACGAGAATACAGTGGAAAAAAAAAATAATGGCTATTTATAAGACATATATATTTCCTTTTGTACTTTTAAATGTCACTCATTCCTCTTCAACATGAGCGTATTTTAGTTGTTAACTTTGACCTACTTTTCAAATATATGCTAAAAACATTTTATATAATGTAATTTATGAATGTCAGTCCGTTCAGGATTTTTGTTCATTCCCTATATAGGTCATTCCATTGTAGAGTCCCTCCTTCGAAACACACCAAACAAATGTCTTGGGAGTACTTAACATGTTCCAGATTATGATTCTGGAAAGTGTTGTGATCTGGAAAACAGGATTCTGGAAAGCGTTGCGATCTGGAAAACATTCTATCTAACTATAAAAGCCTTTGGAATTCCCCAAAGTAAAAACAAATTTTTCCGAAGTACAATATTTACTGAGATATCAAAATAACTTTTAAAAAATGTAAAGTATAGAGAAAGTTGGTTTCCTAGATACTGTTCAACCGTATTTTATAAAGCTAAGTCTCATCACATCCTGGAAAGGAATTCTGTTATTCTGCTTAGTATTTTAATATTTTAAAGAACTTCATTAAATTAGCTTGATTGTTCGCGCTACGCTGCGCTGGAACCTGGCGCTATCTGTCATGCCTCCCCTACCCTCCTGATTTCCTACCTACCCAGCCCCGTTCAGGGCGGACAAACAGGTTTGCAGGAGGAGGGTGGATGTATCATATGTCTCCCCTACCCTCCTGATCCCCTACGTATCCACCCCATCCTAAGCGGACAAACATGTTTGCAGGAGGAGGGTGAGTGCGTCATGTCTCCCCTAACCTCCCGATCCCCTAACTACCCAGTCCCCACCCGGGGGGGACAAGCAGGTTTGCAGGAGAAAGGTGGATGTGACATGTCTCCCCTACCTTCCCAATCCCCTACCTACCCCTCCCCCACCCGGGGCGGACAAACAAGGAAGATACCTTCGGATATTATTATTATAGATAGAACGTTCTCACCATGCGTGATTACTTAAGGTCAAACTGTCACCCACAAAACTTGCTAAACCATAAAGTTTTATGAGACTGAAGACTAATGAGTGCCAGCCATATTATTGAATAGACAATAAAAGATGGAGAGAACTGAATCAAAACTATCTTGCAGTAAAGTAACAAGAAGAATATATAAATTAGCAATGAAGGACGAATTTGACACAAGTGATGTAAACAAGCCAAATAAAAAGGCTTAAAAGAAAAACTGTAGTGAAGATCATAAAAGAAATATTGAAATATAGAAAGTATTAAGAAAGGAATAATAAAATGGACAAAAAATAAATATAATAAGTATGAAGGAAAATGGGACAAAAACTCTGAAATAAAGAAAATATTAAATATAAAGGGTAGAAAATAATGAAATGTAAAAAAGAAGGAAAAAATAGAGAAAATATAAAAAAATTAAAAATGGACCAGACAAAGAAGAACTAAAAAAATGTATGAAGGAACCAATAGGACAGGAACTCTGAAATAAAGAAAATATCAAATACAAAGGTTAGAAAATTATGAAATGTAAGAAAAATAAAAGAAAAAATATTGAAATATAGGAAATATTAAAAAATGAATGATGGACTAGGCAATGAAGACCTAAAAAAATGTATGAAGGAAAATAGGACAGAAACTGAAATAAAGGAAATATTAAATATGACGGTTAGGAAATCACTGAAAGAGACGAGGAACATAAACGGTAATTCCTGCTTTCAAACAGAAGTCGTTACCAACAGGCTCAAAATAGACTGGTGCAACTTACAAACTTAATTCCTTCATTAAAACGAAAACGACAGGAAGACAGACAAACAAAAGCATTAAATCTGACAAGTAATTAGAGATTTCGCAAAAAGATCCCAACATCGTTAAAAAGTAAGATAAATTCACACGACTAAACTACAAAATGGAAGTGAAAAGAAAAGCTAAATATCTCGTAACATAAAGATCAGTGCAATAGAAGAATAAAGACGGAGATAGGCAGAGAGAAAGAAAGGATCTCTGATACGTGAGTGATATATATGAAAGAATTCTGATTGGCTGGAGTATTGCTTAGCTAACTGAAAGCGAGAGAGAGAGAGAGAGAGAGAGAGAGAGAGAGAGAGAGAGAGAGAGAGAAGCTTATTTGCTGTGCGTCTGTAATGCATTTGAAAAGTTTTTTTTTTTAAATACGTGTATTAATTTTTTTTTATTTGTCACAGGCGTAGTTTATATATATGAATATGTCGTTGTAGATATGTAACCTGGAAATCAGTATGCAAATGTGTATGAATGCACGTAGATAAATTGGCAAGAATTCATAATTTTGCATGTATGCAGCCCCGTGTACGTGGGGACTAGCCATGTATGTATGAGTGTGCATGCATGTATGCTATGAAGTATTAAGGGAAACGAATCTTTCAAAAACAGCTTTCGTTAAAAAATAATAATAATAATAATAATAATTCGAAAGTATAAGGAAAATGCCCAGTCAAAACAGGACAAACATTTAATTGTTTCTATTGAGAAATAATCATTTGCCATTTTTCATTTATTCAACTTTTTCATGTCGTTTAATTTCTTTGAATTTTTACCCAGAGATAATTCTGCTTTTGTTAGCATGAACAAACATTGCATCGCTACACACACACACACACACACACACAGCAGTTGCATCGCTGCACACACACACGCACACACACACACACAGAGGGTGGGTGGCAGCTGACGAACAAAGAGACGTTTTAAGGTTCCTCTCTCTCTCTCTCTCTCTCTCTCTCTCTCTCTCTCTCTCTCTCTCTCTCTCAAATATATTTCCGCTGTAACTGAATGTCGAAAAGAATTAAATG
>NC_061110.1:102698512-102733512 GCF_015104395.2 Macrobrachium nipponense
TGGGTGTTTTTTATTTGGATAAATGATGGGAACTACATTTTATCTGTATTTTAATACACGTGCGAATGTTACACACACACACATACACAACACACACACACACACACACATATATATATAAATATATATATATCCTATTAATATAATATAATAATCAGGTAGATATATATATATATATAATAGATTATATATATATATATATATAGAAGATAGATCATAGATATATTATATATATATAGATAGATAGGATATATATATATATCTATATATATATAATATAATATATGTATATGATTATAATATATATATATTTAATATATATATATATATACTATATATATAATATATATTATATATATACTATATAATAGATGATAATTATATATAATATATATTATTATATAATAGATATATATATATATATATATAATAATATATTAAGATATATTAATAGATAGATATATATTATATATATATATATATATATATATATATATATATTTATATATATAAAATATAACACACTCGTATCACAAAGGAAGCCAATTATTTCCCAACTGTCCATTTCGCCGACTCTCTTTTTCACTCTCCTTCATTTGACTCTGACCTAAAAGACATCTACTTCCGCCTGAATGATTTAAAACATAATAGCCTAAAGAGTGATTGCAACAGAGACAAAAAAAAAAAAAAGACAAGGAAGCTAGAGAGATGGCAAACAAAGACAGCAAAGGTAGGACAGAGAAGAGGAGAAATTCTGAATTCCTCTCTCTCTCTCTCTCTCTCTCTCTCTCTCATGTCTTCTTTCTCCTCACCTTTGGTAAATATATTTCCATTAAAACTGACTGCTGACGCGAATGAAATGACATTTACATATAAATGAATTTTTCCCACAGTTCGCCAGCGTTACGCATTCACAACTTGCATGTGTAACGGACGCTTCGGGAATTCCCTTCCCCCCCCCTCCGCCCCCTGCAAGTATAGGCGCTCGTCAGCGCATGCGCGCTGCGCCCCACATAATATTATATGATGTATTTGCATATAATTCGGCATATGCCTCTATTTGGAGGCGCGGCAGATGTGTACCTGCGTGAATACAAACACGTGAGAATATGTTGACATTTGTTCCCGCATATAATACGTGCAAATATTCTGCAGGATTAACCAAAAGGGAGGAGTTGCATGTACGTTATTTACACCAAAAAGTTACATTATTCTTTAATGCTATTTTCGTTTACTCGGGGAGTAAGCCTACAAACTGCGTTTTTGTTGTATCTTTGAGGGTGTAGGAAAGATCTATGGAAGAACCTGATAATGTCTGAAAAAAAGTTTCGTGTTGGGTTAAAGATACAGGAGTAATAGGAAAGGATATTTATGATTTATTTATTTGAATGAAAATGTAAAATAATCAGTGTTGTGTATGTTAAACAGTATAGAAAAATTATTTCTGAATAAAATATAATGTATTTATTTTAATTTTCGTTGGCGAAACAAGGCTCTATTTGACTGTAGATTTTAGGACGTTTTAATTTATATTACAAGTTAGGAATATAATGTTTACTACTTATGCGTGTGGGGAAAATCTTTCAGGCGTCCCGAGTAAGAAGGAGGTCGGATCATGCCTCATTTATATTCGATGCCTTGACCTTCATTTACGAAGGAAATAAAGATAATAAAAAGATGGGGGAGATGTATGTAGCAGTTATGTTGGTTTAGAGTCAAAACGTCAACCGTGACCAAATTAAATTTTCGTAAATCAAATATAATTCATTAGTTTATTTCAAAAGATGAAATGGTTTTCTTAGGGTGTGTTATAAACTCGTGTCTGCAACTTATTGCTCACAAATCACAGACAGATTTGATACAAATCAACGACTTATTGATAGTTCTAACAGTGCTTCATTCGATTTTGCAATAGTTAACAAATATCCGTTCACCTCTTACTGTCACTGACTTGTTTCCAAATTGTTTATGGTAAGTATGCGACAAGTTCCCTACATATTTATGACCTGTTTTATTGTAGTGTGGACGCTCCTGTAGGTAATAAGAGATAACTTGAATATAGGAACCAAGAAGAAACAGTCAGCGAAAGAATCTTAAATGTAACCCTGTTCGTGATAAGTATGCTACAAGTACGTGACATGTTTACGACAGGTTTTATTGTAGTTTGAGCGCTCCCATGGATAATAATAAAAGAAATAAGAGGTAATATGAATATAGGAGCCAAAAGTATAAAAGCCAAGCGTCCCCAAAAAGTCAGAGAAGACAGTAAAGTAAGATTACGTAAAAAAAAAAAGCATCGTTTCTTTCACGTTGATTTTTCAATATATCAAAAGTGAAGACAGGCTTTCAAAAAATGCAACTGGGGAAATCGTGGCATTTTCTTTATTTCTTTTCCCTATTTACTGATTCTGTGCCTATTGCCATCCTCCATTCGCTCAGCAAATCCACAGAAAATTGTTGCGTCTCCTCCGAAAGTTTTCCAACTTTGGAATTTGTAAAGAAAAATATCCCGCAGTCAGGGAACGGCTGTTTATGGCAGACATTTTTCTATGCAGTTGCAAACCAAAGTTAATTCATATATTCCAGTTCTTTTTCTTTCTCCCCCTCTCTCTCTCTCTATTTCCACTTTTCAAGTCATTCTCTTTTGGGAAAATTATTTGGTTAATAATTTGTTGTTTTCTATTTCTTCAAACTTTGTGTGACTTGCCACTTTGCTTTGCCTTATCTATACTTATGAATATTGTATTTTTTCATTTCGTGATTTTCTCTCTCTCTCTCTCTTCATGTCAAAAAATTCAACTTGCTTTATTGAAGCTTTTTATTATTGTCAGATTTCACATGTTGAGTTTTACTATTTGTGTGTGTGTGTGTGTGTGCGTGAGTGTGTGTAGTAATCAACATCAAATTGAAGTGAAGTTTTTAATTTTAATTTAATCTCTCTCTCTCTCTCTCTCTCTCTCTCTCTCTCTCTCTCTCTCTCTCTCTCTCTCTCTCTCTCTCTCTCTCTCGATGTTACACATAAGTAAAGAGGTTCACCTTTTCCAGATATAAGCAAAGGATTCTCGAGTCAAAGATACTGAAAAAAATCTATTGTACCTCTCTACCCTGACATTCCAACACCTAGCTACTGCATCTCATGATTCGTCATAAACTAAGTAGCGATGCTATGTAATTGTTGCATTATGCTCTCCTGTCAGAGATGATGTTGGGAGGTCATTTGTTAATTTATCATATCAGTTCCCAAAAACATCAGGAAATGAGAATTTGAAATAAATAGTAATTACAAACTGCATTCCATTCACCTACCCTAGAAAGAGCTTGACGAGACCCAAGTATTAAAACTTATGATAAATTCTGAAAACTTATTTTTAATGAAATGATTTGAATATTAATTGAAGAAAGCCTTTCTTTACTAAACGAGTATCGTGTCCTAGAAGTTGCAGGCAAAGAATTTGAAGTCCTTGGTTTGAGGGAAGGGAATTCAAGTCCTATAATCTTCAAACAAGAAACTCAAAGTGACATCTTTCATGAGAAGGAATTAAGGTGTGAATTCTCAATGAAGTCCAATGTTTCAGAATAAGCAAATAGAAAGAGTTCTGTCATTACTGATTTCGTGACTTGAATCTCTTCCATACGACTTCTGTTCGTCCGAAGAAGAGGAAAGTGATTATATCTTTGCAGTTTTGCTCTGCTCTTTCAGTAGCTGAATCCTATACAAGTGGAGCAAGACCACGGGACTACTGACTTGAAATTCAAGCTTCCAAAGTGATTTTTCATCGGTCTTGGGGAGGCGCGAACTCATGACATTTGAGTGGCGTGTCACGACATTGACCCAACGTCTACTTTAACTGTGATATAATCACGCAGAAATAACCAAAAGGAAGTTAGTTTTCCCTTTTCAGTAATGAAACGGTAATAGAAGCTCATTAGATTTCATCTCTGGGGTTCGACTAGATTCACTGTAAAACCAATTAAATTCAGTCTCTAATTACGTACCGAAAGCTGGGCAAAAAAAAAAAAAAAAAAAAAAAACCATCGAAGATTTTCGCGCTCGGCACCAAATCTCGACCGCGCGATCTTTGTCGTTACGCGAAATTCGCATAAATCATTCCCGGGGATAGTGAATTCCTAAGAGCGAATTCTTCCAGAGTGAATTCCCCTCGACTGAGAAATTCCACGACGCCAATTTATGAGCGAAACCGGGCCACTGGGACAATCACCACTGATTCATGGACCTCATGGAGTGGATGACCATCGATTGCAAAGGGTAGGAGACAATTATTGTTATAGGACGAACCGAATGGAAGGGGGAAGATTGAACTCGCGAGAAATAAAAGCGTGAAGATTGAACGTGCGAAGAATGAACGCGCGAAGATTGAACGTGGGAAGGTTGAACGCGTGAAGAATGACGCCCGAAGAATGAACGAGTGAAGATTGAACGCGGCAAGATTGAATGCCCGAAGAATGAACGCCCGAAGAATGAACGCCTGAAGATTGAACGCGCAAAGATTGAACGCGCAAAGAATGAACGCGCGAAGATTGACCGCGCAAGAAATGAACGCGCAAAGATTGAATGCGAGAAGAATGAACTCGTGAAGAATGAACGCGCAAAGATTGAATGCGAGAAGAATGAACTCGTGAAGAATGAACGCGCGAAGATTGAATGCGCGAAGAATGAACTCGCGAAGAATGAACGCGCAAAGATTGAACGCACGAAGAATGAACGCCCGAAGATTGAACGCGGGAAGATTGAACACGGGAAGATTGAACATGCGAAGAATGAACGCCCGAAGATTGAACGAATCAACGGGCAATGAATGAACGCGCAAAGATTGAACGCGGGAAGGTTGAACGAGCGAGAAATGAACGCGGGAAGGTAGAACGCACGAGAAATGAACGCGTGAAGATTGAACGCACAAGAAATGAACACGAAAGGGTTGTTGAACACACGAGAAATGAACACGCGAAGAATGAACGTGTCAAGATTGAATGCGCGAGAAATGAACGTGGGAAGAATGAACACGCGAAGATTTAACCCGCGAGAAATAAACGCGCGAAGATTGAACGCGCGAAGAATGAACGCGCAAAAATGAACACGCGAAGACTGAACGCGCGGAAGAATGGTAGTGTTTATGAAATATGCAGATTCAGAGTGTGCTAAAAAAAATACCAAGGTCTGACTCAGACTAAGTACGGATGATGAGAGGAAGAGAAGACGGGACGATAAGAGCTAATAATAATAATAATAATAATAGTAATAATAATAATAATAATAATAATAATATAATAATAATAATAATATGGATTAACTTACGTATATCTTAGTTTAAGGTAAATAGTTTTTGTTGAGAGGAAGAGAAAATTGGATGCGAAAAGGTAAAAATAATTGGGTTTATAACATAATTTTGTCGAGAGAAAGAGAAAATGGGATACGAAAAGGTAAAAATAATAGAAAAATAATAGGGACTATAAAGTAATTTTGTTGTGAGGAAGAGAAAATGGGACGCAAAGAGGTAAAAATAATTTTAAAAATAATGGGGACTATAAAATAATTTTGTTGAGGGGAAGAGAAATGGGACGCGAAGAGGTAAAAATAATAGAGATTATAAAATAATTTTGTTAAGAGGAAGAAAAAAATGGGACTTGAAAAGGTAAAAATTATATCTGTCATAAAATAATTTTGTTGAGAGGAAAAGAAAATAGGACGCGAAGAGGTGAAAATATTAGGGATTATATAACATAATTTTGTTGAGAGGAAAAGAAAATAGGACGCGAAGAGGTGAAAATATTAGGGATTATATAACATAATTTTGTTGAGAGGAAGAGAAAAAAGGACGCACAGAGGTAAAGATGATAATAATTCTGAAATAATTTGTGTTGAGCGCAAGAGAAGACGAGACGCAGAGAGATAAAAAAAATAACAGAGATTATAACATAAGATGAGATCCAGAGGATTAATTACGATGAAAGATAAACGGAAGAAAATGAAAGAGAAATAAACGCCTGAGATAAAGTACCGTGATAATTCCTCGTTGTTCCTCGTATTCTTTCTAAACTAGAAAATTCCTTTCTGCGTTTGTTTTTCTTGGAATTATGTTGTGATCTGCTCTCGTTCGAGAGGCGAACTAGTCTTATTATCTTTTTATTGCCTTATTAGGTCTTCATTTCTCTATCCTTTAGTTTTCGTCCTACAAATGTATCAGACAAAAAGATTTCGACCGATAGTGAAATGAAAGACTTTGCAGTTACAGAATATGGCGCCCAGAGCTTATGTGATTACCTTTGATATATAACGGAGAAATTCTAAAGTGCGCACCTAGCATCATGACATCTTGAGCCTGCTTGATGTCCACTGACTATTTTGCGAATATACTTACAGACAGAGAGAGAGAGAGACCGACTTCAACCGAAAATTGATAAATTGGCTGCAAATAAAAACGGAATATTAATTGATTGGTTTGGCGTAACCTTCGAAGTCGCCCCCGGAATTCAAGGTCGGGGAAAAATCTAAACGCTGTTAAAATCCTTCCCTCTCCCCCCTCCTCCCCAAACCCCCTGCTCCGCGCCTGGAAAGAGGACTGGACAACCGTGGAATTCGTTTTTCCATTGAGTGGAATTGATTGAGTTGAATGCTAGGAATTGACTTTGTTACCGACGAATTTGCAAAAAAATAACGAGTTTACTTGCAGTATAGGCTTGTAGCTACACGACGTGAAATACGGAAGGGCTGTACCAGCGTTCGTAGAATATTTGATTTGTTGTCTGAATCTCTAAGAATGTTTATTGTTTAGATATAAGTAAATCACAAAGCAATTCAGTAGTTAGCTGGAGACGTTTTTTCATCTTAACAGGATTTTTCATTGAACTAGCTATTACTGCGCGGTTAAATATTGGAAGATTTCTAATAATCATTTTTGTTCTGGAGTTTAATGCAAGTCCTATTTTGTATTGAAAATTAACTTGGTACGCTGAATGGAAAATGGTGTTTTAATCACATTTCAAGATTATCTATCTATCTATCTATCTATCTATCTATCTACCCATCTATACATATATATATATACATATATAAATAATACATACACATAGTATATGCATATATATATATATACCGAATACAAGAATGTGTGTATATATACGTGTATATGATATATATATATATATATATATATATATATATAATATATATGTGTGTGTGTGTGTGTGTGTGTGTATGTATATTTACATACATATATATTTGCATATATGTCATACATATATATATATATGTATATATAAATATCTATGTTTATATAGACATATATGCAAATATATATGTATGTAAACATACATACACACACACATATATTTATATATATATATATATATATATATATATATATATATATATATATATATATATATATGAGCATATGCATACGTATATGTTGTATACCTGAATTCCGTATCCCTTTCATTAACCGTGTTCAAGCGATGATCACAGACCTCATCTAAAGCGAGAGAGAGAGAGAGAGAGAGAGAGAGAGAGAGAGAGAGGAAGCGAGGGGTGGGGGGGGGCGCCTTTCAAAAGGGTGTGTAGTACTGTACATCGAACTAATAAGCACATCATTATCCTTGTTCTCAGTTACCGAGGTCATTATCGTAAGATAGACCAATGGTCATTATCCTATTAATTAGTCGCTTTTGCATCCAGAGGACTCTTATAGCCTCGAAAAGGGACTTTTAGAATTAGGATCTTATGCAAAGCCTGCGAATAGTAACTGAAGGATTCGGCAAAAGGAATTGGAAGGACTTTATGTATAGATTTAAAGTCTGTGAATAGGAATTGAAGGATTCGTCAAAAGGAGTTGAAAGGACTTTAAGGATGGATATTACTGAGGTGGTTTTAGTAATTTTGCAGATGAAAGCAATGATTAAAGGTCTACGATCGTAATTGCCAAACTGTCAAAGTTTTTACTGGAGTAAACTGGCTTATTTTTAGGTTTTTGGAAATTACCTGTGACGGGATACCTCGTGCTGTAAATATTCATACCATCAAAACTTTCAGGGTTCTTTGGGCGGGCCAGTTTTTTTCACCAGTTTATCTGACAAACCCTGTTGGTCTCTGATGATACCTTTAGCTAAAACAAAAGCTCTAACCAAGTCTAATACAAGTCTAAACAACAGAGCAACCAGACGATGAACCTGTACTTGAAACAGCAGATATAAAACTAAGTAAAATTTATAAAACAGAATGAAATTCATTAACCTCTCGGAGGGAACACCTCCCTCTCATCTTCAGAATACAACCAAAGGAGTTTTATCTTCATCCCTAAAACGTTAAATTTTGTTATATAAAAAATAATTTTTAAAAAAATTTAAAAAGGAGCGCGTTCTTTTGGTACATATTTCTGAAAGCTTGTTAGAAAGAAGCAGCATTACCAAAATGAATTTTGATACATGTGAGGGTAAAGAGCAATTTAAGAAATAAACGATACCTTGGAGATTGAAATAAAGCACATGGAACTGAAATGGATAGCGAGAACATGTCTTTGAAGAATCCTAGAGCATTATGAACTATTTTAGTAATAACGCTATTGTGCGGAGGGCATTGGCGCAACCTCATATAAATAATAATTTCTTGAGAGATTTTATCTGTAAAACTTCAGATCCACCCTTACAATTATTCATGGAGCAAATGTCACTGAGGCTGATTGCTAGGTAGCGTCATTTTGACAGACATAGTTCGCATTTGTTTTTTAGAGTTCTAATTTGTTATGGATTACACTGGAATGTTTGTACTTACTTATCTTGCGGTAACAGCAAGCAATTTGTTTATTCACTTTTCCACATGACTAATCACGCGCAATATACATACATGCATACATATAATACATGGCTGGTAAAAATGTTCTGTTACAACAGAATTCCATCTAATAAAATGAGCCCATAAAAACGCCAAAATATAGAAAGAAAGAACTATATTCCACTGTCTCTCTCTTCAGGTAGTGATGAATGAGAAAAGTTACAGAAAAGGCGGTATTTATATATAAATACATACATACATACATACATACATACATACATACATACATACATATAATATATTATAATATATTATATAATATATTATATAATAATATATATTTGAATATATTATAATATTATTATGTGTGTGGTTATGTTTGTGTGTACTACATTACTTGTTTACGTATGGAAAAGATTCTCTTTCCCTATGTAGAACCAAACAAGGAATATACAGCAGCCGCGCCACATTGCATAAGTGAAGGAAGTAAAAGTCAAAGTTTGTTGTACGTTTTTTCTAGGCTGACAGACCTGTCATCAGAAGCTTTTTCCAAAACTACAAGTTCTTCATGCAATACACTTTTATTTATGAAGGATAAAACAAAGACCCCAACAGAATTACGAGTTTAAATAATTCCCGATGACGACTGTCAAAAGTATTACGATCCAGAGGTAAGTTTTATTCAGCAATAAAAAAGAAGATTGCTGTGTCTTCATTTATTCTGCAATACCATGAATAGTAAACTTAGAAAGGCTTGACTAAAGATAAAGTTAAGAAGGAGTTATGGAGAGTTGCGTTTGTGATATTAATGAAAATAGTCAAGTAATACTTGAAGGGCGCGCTGTATCAGTTTCGTGACAAATGCCGTCAACCAAGACATCATTCCCTGTCATTATACACAAGCTATTTTTTTTTATCCTTGTTCGCGTCACGTCTTTCAACGTTGCATAACCTTATTTCGTTTAAGGCAGGACCCGTAGCAGAAAATGACAGGTGAGAGAAAACAAATGGCTTGTGATTAAAGTCTCTATCTATAAAGGTAATCGTTAAGGGCGGATGAATTGGAATTTGTTTCCTATCGTCATGTATTGATGCAATTACACAAGGCGGATCAAAGTAGCATCCAAAACCCATTTGCCACCGGTAGTAATATAAGCATCGACGAAATGATTGATTACTGGTTGAAAATAACATTCATGAAGGCGTTTCTGCTGCATTCCACAAGGCCAAAAGAATGAAGAAAAAAAAAATCCAATAAATTAACGTCTCAACACAAAACTTGTTTACAACATCTCGGCCGGAGGACTGCACAAGCGAAGACAGTCTGGCCTAGCGGCAATCGTTAAAAACCATTTCGGGTTCAATGACAGACTAGTACTACTACTCGGGGCAGCTCTGAGACTCGTAATTCACCATCCATGGTTTGCATTAAGCTGCGAGGAAAATGTCCTGACGTAATGCGAGCCCAGGTGATGAATGAAACCATAATCATAAATATCTGGGAAATGACTATTGATAAACAGTAAGAGACGTGTCACGGTTCGATAACTGTAGATCATTATGAGTGGGATATTGAAGTTTTTTTTTTTCAGGCGATATTTATTCCCTGTTCGTTTCTTATTCCCTTTTATGTTTGCTGGGAGCGAGGATGGGGACCAGCGCCGCCGATAGATGGCACTGTCCTTGAATAATAAAGAAAAGAGAGGTAAGTGAATAAATAAGAAGAAATGGAATTACTAGAACTCAATAATAACCTGGAAGAGGGTAAGACAGACATCGGCAAAGAAAAGAAAATGAAAATGAGACAAAAAAGAAGATAGAAAAATCTAGGGACCAGAAAAAGACCAGTAATAAAATAAGTAAAACTGCAAGAGGAAAAAATGAGCAAAGAAGAAGAAACACGAAAGATAATCAACAAAATGAAGACAACAGGCCGTCATTAATGTCTTCGGAAAAGTAACTCTCTCTCTCTCTCTCTCTCTCTCTCTCTCTCTCTCTCTCTGTCACCACTAACGAAAGCAAATGGCAGGAAACCAGAAGTTCAACCATTTATGGCGCAGGAAATTGGCTAATTGGCAACATCCATTATTAACAAAGTTGCACAGGAAACAAAACAAACGTAACAACTGGAGAGAAAAAGAAAACAATGGTCAGGGGGACTTTTGGGGAAGGGCAGAGATACTCTCTCTCTCTCTCTCTCTCTCTCTCTCTCTCTCTCTCTCTCTGATGAAAGGCAAAGAATTCTTTTGTGTTTATTTCATGTTAATCTTGATGAGAGAGAGGACACCAATTTTGCTGTAAATAATGGTGAAATGCAGATAACTAAGAAGAGTGTTTATGGCTAAAAAAAAACGTTCACTAAAACTATAATTTATCATATTTATGTCAGTGTTAAAAGGAAAATTATTGTTGTCAGGCAAAATGAGCGTAAGAGCTTCATTTTGTGCTTTTTTTTTTATCTAAACGGTAAAAACTGAACAATTAATATCAATAAGAAAACCAGTTTAACAGAATAGAAATTTTGAAAAATTTGAGTAACTCCAGTTTAAGATTATAGAAGAGTTAATTTAGTTTAATCAAAAGGACTCAGCCACTCTAAATCTGACGATGTTTACATGGCGAGGTGGAAACTTAAGTAGAAATCAACATGAAGATGCTAGGAGAGAGAGAGAGAGAGAGAGAGAGAGAGAGAGAGAGAGAGAGAAAGAGAGAGAATAAATAGCTTTATCTCGTTCAGAACAGTGACAGAAGAACCTCAGAGATATGTCACCTTTAATTCAGGCTTCGTTAGTTGCAGTGAATGTTACTCCAGTATAGGATTATGTGTGTGTTTTTATTTTTTATTTTATTTATTTATGTTATTGTAATGTATATATATATATATATGTATATATATATATTTCTTTCTTTTTAGGATGATTAAGATTATTTTGAATCATTTGAAAGTTTTCAAGCGTTATGAAGAGCCCAGTAAAAATTTAGTTCAGTGAAAAAGATACCACACACACAGGTATGAAAAACTGTTAAAAGGAGATGAAATGATAAATACATCGATAGTATTATATAATTTTCTTAAGTGATCAGCAAAATCGACCCTTGGTATATAGAAATTCACAGAAACAATATCCATCAAATCAGGGGAGTTAAGTAACCAACTCGTGAAGATTGGATGACGATCGTAATTGGTGCAAACGAGGGAAGATTGGATGGCAATCGTAATTGGTGAAAACGAGTGAAGACTGGACGATGATCGTAATTGAAGAAAACGAGTGAAAATTGGAAGACGATCGCAATTGGTGCAAGCTAGTGAAGATTGGATGGCAATCTTAATTAGTGCAATCAAGTGGAGATTGGATGGAGATCTTAAATGGTGCAAATGAGTAAAGATTGGATGGCGATCGTAATTGGTGCAAATGAGTGAAGATTGGATAATGATCATCAATGGTGAAAACGAGTGAAGATTGGAAGATGATTGTAATTGGAGAAAACTAGTGTAGATTAGAAGATGATCGTAATTGGTGCAAATGAGTGAAGATTGGATGACAATCATAACTGGTGCAAACGAGTGAAGATTGGAAGACGATCGTAATTGGTTCAAAACAAGTAAAGATTGGATGACAATCGTAACTGGTGCAAACAAGTGAAGATTGGAAGATGATCGTAACTGGTGCAAACGAGTGAAGGTTAGAAGATGTTCATAATTGGTGCAAAACAAGTGAAGATTGGATAACGATTGTTACTGGTGCAAACGAGTGAAGATAGGAAGATGATTGTAACTGGTGCAAACGAGTGAAGATTGGATGGCGATCATAACTGGGGCAAACGATTGAAGATTTTAAGACGATCGTAATTGGTTCAAAGCAAGTAAAGGTTGGATGAGGATCGTAATTGGTGCAAATGAGTGAAGATTGGATGACGATCGTAACTGGGGCAAACAAGTGAAGACTGGAAGATGATCTTAATTGGCGCAAACGAGTGAAGATTGGAAGATGATTGTAAGTGGTGCAAACGAGCGAAGATTGGAAGGCGATCATAACTGGTGCAAACGAGTGAAGATTGGAAGATGATCGTAACTGGTGCAAATGAGTGAAGATTGTATGGCGATCATAACTGGTACAAACGAGTGAAGATTGTATGGCGATCATAACTGGTGCAAACGAGTGATGATTGGAAGACGATCGTAATTGGTGCTAAACAAGTGAAGATTGGATGAGGGTCGTATTTGGTGCAAACGAGTGAAGATTGGAAGATGATCGTAATTGGTGCAAATGAGTGAATATTGGAAGAGGACCGTAACTGGTGTATACGAGCGAAGTTGGATGGCGATCATAACTGGTGCAAACGAGTGAAGATTGGAAGACGATCGTAATTGGTGCAAAACAAGTGAAGATTGGATGAGGATCGTAATTGGTGCAAAACAAGTGAAGATTGGAAGATGATCGTAACTGGTGCAAACGAGTGAAGATTGGATGGCGATCATAACTGGTGCAAACGAGTGATGATTGGAAGACGATCGTAATTGGTGCTAAACAATTGAAGATTGGATGAGGATCGTAACTGGTGCAAACGAGTGAAGATTGGAAGATGATCGTAATTGGTGCAAATGAGTGAAGATTGGAAAATGACCGTAATTGGTGCCTATGAGTGAAGATTGAATGGCAATCATAACTGGTGCAAACGAGTGAAGATTGGAAGACAATTGTAATTGGTGCAAAACAAGTGAAGATTGATTGGATGAGGATCGTAATTGGTGCAAACGAGTGAAGATTGGAAAATGACCGTAACCTGGTGCAAACGAGTGAAGATTGGATGGCGATCATAACTGGTGCAAACGAGTGAAGATTGGAAGACGATTGTAATTGGTGCAAAACGAGTGAAGATTGGATGAGGATCGTAACTGGTGCAAACGAGTTAAGATTCGATGAGGATTGTAATTGGTGCAAATGAGTAAAGATTGGATGAGGATCGTAACTGGTGCAAACGAATGAAGATTGGATGAGGATTGTAATTGGTGCAAATGAGTGAAGATTGGATGAGGATCGTAACTGGTGCAAACGAATGAAGATTGGATGAGGATTGTAA
Organism: Macrobrachium nipponense; assembly: GCF_015104395.2. Classification (NCBI taxonomy): domain Eukaryota; kingdom Metazoa; phylum Arthropoda; class Malacostraca; order Decapoda; family Palaemonidae; genus Macrobrachium; species Macrobrachium nipponense. The sequence goes on from NC_061110.1 coordinate 102,712,380, forward strand.
TTGGTGCAAATGAGTAAAGATTGGATGAGGATCGTAACTGGTGCAAACGAGTGAAGATTAGAAGATGATCGTAAATGGTGCAAAACGAGTGAAGATTGGATGAGGATCATAGCTGGTGCAAACGAGTGAAGATTGGATGTGGATCATAATTGGTGCAAATGAGTGAAGATTGGATGATGATCGTAATTGGTCCAAACGAGTGAAGATTGGATGACGATCGTAACTTGTACAAACGAATGAAGATTGGAAGACGATTGTAATTGGTGCAAACGACGTAACGAGAAGCTTTAATCCCCAAAAGAAAAGTGACCGAAATAATGGGTATCATGATGCCCAACCAACGCTCAACACAGAAGGGGCTAACTTGAGACCAGCAGCGCAAGGAATCCAAAACAGCTCCTCGGAGCCGCTCAGCCACCACCAGCCTTTTGACAATTAGATACACCACTGCAAGTGACGGTGCAAAACACGCCACAATTTCTTACATTAATACTGATGTAGCTGCTGTTTTTCCTGCTGCTGCTGCTGCTGCTGCTGTTTCTCCTCCTCCTCTTCCTCCTCCTCCTCCTCCTCCTCCTCGTCTCTATCTGGAGAAAATGTAACAGACATCAGAGGCCGTTTGCCACCGCAAAAACACACTCGTCGAGTCGAGTCGAGTCGCTAATGGGGAAAGTCGTGGGAACTGCTGTTAGAGAGAGAGAGAGAGAGAGAGAGAGAGAGAGAGAGATGAGGACTACCACTGAGAACAAACGGAAAGAGTGAAAGAGATGCACGCAAGATAAAGACATCTATCGAAGGTGGGAGGGCACACAGAGAAAGGAGAGAGATAAAAAGAAAGCCGATAACTTAGAGAAAGGGAACGAAGAGGAACAGAGATAAGAAGAGGAGATGGAGCGAGAGCGAGGTAAAAATATGCCGCCTCCGGAAGGGTGTAAGAAATAAAAAAAAAAATAAAGGAAAAATCCTTGCTAGATGATGCCACTAATATCTCTTTCTCTTAGGCAAGTCGGGAAAGAAAATAGTTATCACACAACGAAGAATATTTCAGGAAATGGGAAAGTCTTCAGCAACTTTTTTTTTCCTTTCCTTTTTTTCATATCCTCGGAATCATGACGTACACCTTCCCCCGGTCCTTCCCTTCCCTCCCCCGCTTCCCTCTTGCCCATTCCTTCCCCCCCTCCCCAACTCATTCCCCTCCCCCGTCCTTCATTCCGAGGGTATGGCAAAGGCTTAATGATGCTCATCTCTGTTGGCATCACAAGAGCGGCCTTTTTTAATCGTAGTATTAGGGATTCTGTGTGTGTGTGTGTGTGTGTGTATGTGTATGTGTAGTTTGGATTCGCAGAAACCGGCGAGCCGCCATTGAAAGCGATGGGAATGAAAGGAAAGCAAGAAAAAAAAATGTTCTTTGTGAACCTCGATTTCGAGATGGAGGAATATGGTAGCCATGACGGTGGTTTTACAAGAACGGTTTTAACGCTGCTCGTCTTGTGAAATGTTTTTTTTTTTTATTTTTATTTTATTCTTATTTGTATAGAAAGGAAACGGGGGTGGCGGGGGGGCGGGCGGAAGGAGGAGGCGGGTCTACTGGTTCATTTTTCTCCCTCGAGAGAGATACGATACTTCGGCAAACACATCGGTTCGCTTTCAAGCCCACGACAGGTGGATGAAAATGTGTGGGCGGCGTCCAGGGTAATTAAGGAGTGATTTCTCTCACCTGAAACGCCCATGACGACATTGCACTTTTGCCTATAACTGATTGTGAAATTATCTTTCTAACTTATTTGCACTGCTGCTGAGCTGGCTTAGTTTTATATGTTAGCGAAATTATATAATCTATTTTGAATCTTTTGCTAATGTTACTCATAAGCTTTTTCATGAGTAATACTTGGCTGAATACATATTTATCTTTCTGTTATTGTTCGTGAATATGGGCAGGGTTTTATTTTATTTTTTTTTGTAAGTGAAAGTATATTTTTATTGTCAGTCCTTTGGCAATGTTGATCAAAAGCATTTTTTTTTTAGAAACTGTCGTACAATTTTCAGCGAAAATTCACCAGGGGCGAAGAAGCAGTCAAAGGGACTTTTGCGGTCATCTGAATCTGTTTCCAGACAAAGCAGAGTTTCTCTTTACTGACCAATTTGAATTGATTTCAATCAATAATAATAAAATCCGTTTCTGTCTTGTTTTTCCGCCCCCGGGTGACAGTAAGGGAGACATGACACGGCCACCCTAGCCAACCTACCCCTGCAAACCGGTTTGTCCATCCCAGAAGGGCCGGAATAGGTAGGGGACTGGGAGGTTAGAGAAGACAGCAACGCCGGGTTCCAGCAAGCTCGTACTTCAAAATGGCTTGTTTGGAATATTATATATATATATATATATATATATATATATATATATATATATATATATATATATGATCTTTTTATATATCTAGGTAGTATTAAACTGAATATTTTGTATAAAAAGTGAATATTATAAGTACTTTCAAAATAAATTAATAAGAAACAGCCTCGAGGTTTATCTATATACATATAATAATAGATTATATATATATATTTATATATATATATATAGATATAGATGATAGATAGAGGATAGATAGATAGGATAGATAATAGATATAGATAGATAGATTAAGATATATAGATAGATAGATAGATACTAGATAAATAAACGTCGAGGCTGTTTCTTATTAAATTTATTTTTGAAAGAGTACTTGTAATATTCACTTTCTATACAAAATATTCAGTTTTTATACAACCTAGATATAAAAAAAAAAATCCTATTTATACCTTAAATAGCCATAAACACGATGATTATGGATGGTGAGAGAGCACTGATTCATCGAGCCTACTGGCATCACTCATCGGAATGTATACGGATATGCATCAAATTACTGATACTTTTCAAAAAGAGTATCTTGGTACTTTTTCAAAAGGAATATCGCAAATGTTTATATAGTTGATAAGACATGTCACTGAAAAAATAAGAAGTCTCTCTCTCTCTCTCTCTCTCTCTCTCTCTCTCTCTCTCTCTCTCTCTCCTCTCTCATTATATGTCAACTCTCATTTTATGGCCTCAAATGGATTTTTGTTAAGAAGAAAAATTCACTCGCTTCTTGAGAATGGATTTCGACCATCATTCCAAAGTCATTCCCAATTTAGCGTTTATTCCTGAATCATTACCACTTTCTCCTTCTGAAACTATCTGCTAACTATAGTTCTTGTTGCCTGCGAGAAAATCGCACGCTGTCTTTTTAATATTGCCTTTTTTGTTGTTGTAAAAATGGATTAATTAACGTTGCTTATCACCTGAGTCAGTATCAAATAAGGCACTGATTGTTAATTAAACCTAGATTTTGTTCAGGCGGTTTTTGCATACGTCGATTGTTAACCTAGGTTTTTTTTTTAAACCTGTTTCAAATTAATTCTTTAAGGAAATGCTGCGTACTGCTCGTAATTAAATTTGGAAGTATGTATATGTATATACTTTCTCTAAGAATAAAAGTATTTAATCAGATGGTCCTACCAGTATTAACTTATGCATCAGAAACTTGGAGCCTCACTGAAGCCTTAGAACATAAGCTAGTTACAACTCAAAGAGCTATGTAAAGAATAATGATGGGAATAGCACTAAGAGCCAGAAAAAGAGCAAACTAAAGTAGAGGATATTCTAACAACAAGTAAGAGAAAGAAATGGGTGTTGGCTGGAAATATAATGAGAATGTCAGATAATAGATGGACTAAAAGAATAACAGAATGGGTCCCTAGAGATTGCAAACGAAGCTGAGGAAGGAAGAGAAGACTACGGATTGACGAGCTAAGAAACTTTGCGGGTTTAGAACGGCATAGAAAGACCACAAACAGACGGGAGTGGAAAGATATGTCTGAGGCCTTTGTCCTGCAGTGGACTAGCAACGGCTGATAATGATGATGATGATGATGATGATGATGATATGTATATATTGATACATTGGTCGATTTTTATCAGACTCTATAGATTTTCATCGATAACTTCGCAGGCAAACATTCGAACATCAGAAACATCCACCCGAATGACGCAAAACCATGAAGGAAACCGCTGGAATTATTGGAGGCAAAATAGAAAATGTACAAAGATGAATTGCCGTGGCAAAGTGAAGTCATTAGGACAGACGTTAAGCCCAAAATTTAATGATCGTTGTCGATGATTAATTGATTTTGCAACACCCATTCACCAATGAAAGTAATGAGACTCCGGCCGGTTTCAAGACGTCTCATTAATCTGGAAAAAACCAACTCTCTCTCTCTCTCTCTCTCTCTCTCTCTCTCTCTCTCTCTCTCTCTCTCTCTCTCTTTGACATCGATCAACGGCTTTGTATAGAAGCATACATTACTCTGGAAGAAACTAACTACGTCTCTCTCTCTCTCTCTCTCTCTCTCTCTCTCTCTCTCTCTCCTTCACACACACACACACACACACACACACACATCGATCAACGGCTTTGTAAAGAAGCGGACCTTAATTACTCATGTTTAAAAGTTTAAATGGCAAAGAAAAAAACATAAAGCAAAGTTGATCATAGGTAATAGATGAGTATATAAACTTGCTTTTTGATAATGGTTTTTCCTTTTTTTCTTTTTTTTTGAAATTTAAGGTCAAGTTATCTCAGCATTCACTTTGACAAACAATGTTTTATTGTCAGTCGATAGTTTGCATCACAATATGACTCATATTTTTCTGGGGATCTGGAAATTCTTTTATTTGTGAAGAAGATTGTATGCTTTAATTGACCATATGCATTGCATGTATTAATAAGATTTCAGAAAAAGACTCTTAAACTACTGGAATATATATATATATATATATATATATATATATATATATATATATATATATATATGTATATGTATGTATGTATGTACGTATATATATTATTATTATTATTGATAAGTGTCTACATGCAAACATGCATAGATCATGCATACTAATGAAAACTGAGCATTCTTTCAGGGAAAATGGTCCCCCTTAGTTAATTGCTAATAACATATATTATTCATAGCAAGTATCTACATGCAAGCAAGCATGCATACATAATGAGCATTTATGAATACTGCACTTTCATTTCAAGGTGGGATGCATGCAAGCAATTTCCCAGGGTACTCACCTGCACTTTCATTTCAAGGTGGTATGCATGCACACAAAATCACATGGGATTCATGCACGCAAATTCCCAGGATATTCACCTACACATTCATTTCAAGGTGGGATGCATGCACGCAAATTCACATGGGATTCATGCACGCAAATTCACAGGAAACCCACACACGCACCTAACAACTCACACAAACCAACAATGCCGCCCTCGCAAAGACAAACAAACGCGCGTGAAAATGATGAATGTCCGTATTGGAACAGCCGTACATTTTCCTCCATCTTGATAAACATCAGTCGCTTTCCAGAGCGCCCTCTTCCGGGAAAGCAGCGATGAAGCAACCAAAGGCATAATATATCTTTTCCTCTCTCGCTCACAATAATCACGCAAAAGAAGGGCAGCAGCGCTGCTGGAGAGGAAACGAAAAAAAAGGGAGAGAGAGAGAAAAAAAGGAGAATGAAAGATAAGAAATAATGCTGAAAATTCTGAAACGTTCTGAAACAACGACTCTCCCATCAAAGGAGGACGTAGATTAGTTCCCTTTGAACGTTGCAAATACGAAAGGCAATATCTTTTTATAACGAAACGTAAACGAAACGGAAGAAATTCCATGTGAATGATAAGAGAGAGAGAGAGAGAGAGAGAGAGAGAGAGAGAGAGAGAGAGAGAGGAAGAAATTCCATGCGAATGATAAGGGAGAGAGAGGGAGAGAGAGAGATATGTGAGCTGCCTCTCTGAACATTTCAGGTATCGTGAGAAAGAATTGGGCGCCATCTTGTGTGTGTGTGTGTGCGCGTGTGTGTATGTATTTATGTATATGTCCAGAAGCTTGTGGGAATTTTCTCAGTTTAAATGATTTTCAATAGTAAGCATTTCTTAGGAGAATAGTTTTATTTTGTTGACAAAGGCGTATTATGTCAAATGAGAATGTTCTGCTTCTATACGTAATATGTCAGTCAGTGGGAAAGATGAATATATCGACTTAATATATAAAATCATATGTCAGTCAGTAAGAAAAATGAATATACTGAGTATCATAAATATTTGTTTCTTCTTAATATGTCACTCGCTCAGAAAAATATGTATGCTGATTTAATACATAAATATCTGTTTCTACTTAATTTGTTAGTTACTAAGAAAAATAGATACATTGAGTTGATACATAAATATCGATCTCTTCTTAGAATGTCAGTTACTGTAAGAGAAAGAAAAAATAGACTAATTTTATGCATAAATGTATAATTGTTTTAACAAGCTCAATAAAATTCCAATTCTGATCAATCAATGCAGAAATAACGGTAAGTAACTTTTATTATGAGGAATCAGTTATTTTTCATATTACTTTTTCAGTAAAACTTCATTAGTTCCATTTTCATAAATCAGTACAGAAATGATCTCAAGTAACCTTCATTGGGAGGAATTAGTTATTTTTCACAAATGTGGAATAGTGGTCTTAGTTATTTTTCACAAACGTGGAATGGTGGTCTCAGTTATTTTTCACAAACGTGGAATGGTGGTCTTAGTTATTTTTTCGCAAACGTGAAATGGTGTTTGGTGTTCTTAGTTATTTTTTGTAAATGTGGAATGGTGGTCTCAGTTATTTTTCACAAACGTCATTTAGTAGTTCAAGTATTAATTACTTTTAGGGAACGCTTGTATATATATATATATATATATATATATATATATATATATATAGTATATATATATCTATATATATATATATATTTATATATATATATCTATATTAATATTTAATCATACCATATATAATATAATATATATATATAGATTGCATATTTATCACATCACCGTGATCACGGTGATGTGATAAATATTCATAATAAAGCTGCGTGGGTCAAACGCTCGAATCGGCTAGCATAGTGGAGGGGGTTCCATATCGATTCTAATTTCAAATACAACGAGATCGGCGTTGATTTGAAATGGTCAGAAATTGATATAAACCTTTAGCCTCTCTTGATAGCCGTTTCGGCAGCGTCACTGTCCGATCCTGATTTCGTTCCCCGTCCAACTGGACGGTGGTTCGATCCCATGGGGGTACGAAATTATTATCAACTAAAAATTACCCCCTCGGTACATATATGAATATATCAATTCCGAGGTAGAGCGAATTAGATATTAAAGGACATTTGTAGCTCGAATGATATAATATATAATTATATATATTATATATTATATAATTATATATGTATATATATATATTTCTTTATTATATACATATATATATGTGTGTGTGTGTGTGTGTGCGTGTGTGTATGTGGCCGTAGGTATAAAATTAAAAGACAAATCCCTAACCAAAATATTAGGCATAAATCAAGTATTGTAAAAATAAAGCTGAGAGAGAGAGAGAGAAGAAAAAAACATACCGACAAAAATAGAGAGAAAACAGCAACTAGACAAAAGGCAAAGAAAAATACGAGTGTCCATAAAGCGTGAGCTCCCTATCACCAAGGGCATTCGAGCAAATGGGGCTTGTGGGGTTGGGGGGTTGGGTTAGGGGGTGGGGGTTGGATCCTCTCCAGATATCGGGGAACAGATAAGGAACAACATTTTGGACCTCAAAAAAGGTCTCATGAGACGAAAGCCAATAAGGAGAGGAAAAGGGACAAAGATCTCCTGCCGGCGTCAAGTTATGAGACAATCCTCTCTCTCTCTCTCTCTCTCTCTCTCTCTCTCTGGATCTTTGGATCTTTGGGTTTGTTGGAAAGTTCTCTCTCTTTCTCTCTCTCTCTCTCTCTGGATCTTTGGGTTTGTTGGAAAGTTCTCTCTCTCTCTCTCTCTCTCTCGCCTCAGTAGTTTTTATTTTTTTTAAGGTTAAAGTTAGCCATGATCGTGCGACTGGCAACGCTATAAACAGGCCGTGGCTGAATGTTTCATGGACCGCTGCTCATACAGCATTATACCGAGACCACCGAAAGACAGATCTACTTTTGGTGTCCTTAATTATACGCTGTACAGAAAACTCGGCTGAGTCGAAGAAACTTCGGCACTTTTTTTACTGGCGTCAGTTGTTGACGATGTTGCAACTTAGCAACAGGCTTCAATAAAATGACTTTGATCATCCAAACGAATGTTATCACTAGACTGATTTTTGCCTGGGTGAATTTTTATCGATCCTGTTGTCATACCCATCCCAGACATTGTGTTATCACCCGTTATGCAGAGCATGGCAGGTGATGGTATTTCTAAATTGATAATGGTTTTAAGGGCGTCCATTGCTTCCACTTGCTTACACTGCATCGCGACAATCAACTAGACCAATTGTACTTGTAGTTAATAAATAAATAAATAAATGAATAGCAAATAAATCTAAGAGAAAACTAAGGGAGTAGAGTTGGGAGTTAGACTATATTAGATTCACATCAACCGTGCATTTGATGTCTAGGCCAGTCCCTTCTGACGCTCCTGATTGGCTGTTGATAAGCCAATCACAGGGCTGGAAACTCTCAGTCTCTTGAGAGAATTCACATAGGCAGGACGTATGCTGCACCTCTCCTGAAGGATACTTTTGAAAGACGTATCCCTCAGGAGAGGTGGAACATGGATCCTACCCATGTGGACTCTCGAGAGAGACTGAGAGTTTCCAGCCCTGTGATTGGCTTATCAACAGCCAATCAGGAGCGTCGTAAGGGACTGGCCTAGACATCAGATGCACGGTTGATGTGAGTCTACTATAGCATCCCTGCGAATGCTGAGCGTCGCATGTTTGACAAAATCGATAAACAGGTACATAAATAGGTTGCTACAAAAGCAATATATGAATAGGAATGATAAGCAAAAGAGGGAGGTAGAAATAGGTGAAAAGGGAATGTTAAAAAATGGGTCAAGACAGAGGTTTTGTGTGTGGGAAAAATTGGGTCAAGACAGAGGTTTTGTGTGTGGGAAAAATTGGGTCAAGACATAGGTTTTTGTGTGTGTGTGGGGAAAAAATGGGTTAAAAAGGGGGATGTGGGAAAAATTGGGTAAGACAGAGGTTTTGTGTGTGGGAAAAATGGGTAAGACAGAGGTAGGGAAAAAATTGGGTGTGGTGGGAAAAATGGGGTTAAGACAGAGGTTTTGTGTGTGGGAAAAATTGGGTCAAGACAGAGGTTTTGCGTTTGGGAAAAAATGGGTCAAGACAGAGGTTTTGTGTGTGGGAAAAAATGGGTCAAGACAGAGGTTTTGCGTGTGGGAAAAAATGGGTCAAGACAGAGGTTTTGTGTGTGGGAAAAAATGGGTCAAGACAGAGGTTATGTGTGTGGGAAAAAATGGGTCAAGACAGAGGTTATGTGTGTGGGAAAAAATGGGTCAAGACAGAGGTTTTGCATGTGGGAAAAATTGGGTCAAGACAGAGGTTTTGTTTGTGGGAAAAATTGGGTCAAGACAGAGGTTTTGTTTGTGGGAAAAATTGGGTCAAGACAGAGGTTTTGTTTGTGGGAAAAATTGGGTCAAGACAGAGGTTTTGTGTGTGGGAAAAAATGGGTCAAGACAGAGGTTATGTGTGTGGGAAAAAATGGGTCAAGACAGAGGTTATGTGTGTGGGAAAAAATGGGTCAAGACAGAGGTTATGTGTGTGGGAAAAAATGGGTCAAGACAGAGGTTATGTGTGTGGGAAAAAATGGGTCAAGACAGAGGTTATGTGTGTGGGAAAAAATGGGTCAAGACAGAGGTTATGTGTGTGGGAAAAAATGGGTCAAGACAGAGGTTTTGCATGTGGGAAAAATGAGGTCAAGACAGAGGTTTTGCGTTTGGGAAAAAATGGGTCAAGACAGAGGTTTTGTGTGTGGGAAAAATGGGGTCAAGACAGAGGTTTTGCATGTGGGAAAAATGAGGTCAAGACAGAGGTTTGGCGTGTGGGCTCAGAACTTTCGCTGATTGGGCTAATACCATGACTAGTTTGTGTCTGAGTTGCCAAAAAACGGTCAAGCTTTTGATTGATCTCGCATGACGATCTACAAAACACGAGCACCATAACCAGCAGTAGAATGGCTCATATTCACATTTCCAGAGGAGTTTGGGTTGTGGAGTCTTTGTCCTCCTGTCCAAAAGTGCGATTTCATGATTTGCAGGCGTGAATTGAGGAAATCAGGATGGCTGGAAGCATAGACTGCATTGCTTTGCATGAAAATAAGCCCCATATTTTTCGACGTTTTCGACTTCTTTTGTTTTGAAAGGGACCCATGACAGGATCTGTTATTTGAATAGAGATGGACCCTTGCAATTTGGGTGTCATTAGGCATTTGAATTGGGAAACGTGCCGAAAGATTTGGTTTATTTTCCCTTTGCATCCAAGAGGGAAGGATAGAGAGAGAGAGAGAGAGAGAGAGAGAGAGAGAGAGAGAGAGAAGACTCAAAAATAACATGTTTACAGCCACACTTAACCTGACAAATGTATCTGTGGAGAGAGAGAGAGAGAGAGAGAGAGAGAGAGAGACTAGAAAATGAGTAATTGACTCAAGTATGCTCTCTCTCTCTCTCTCTCTCTCTCTCTCTCTCTCTCTCTCTTCTCTCCATCCAGTTATAGCCAAAGATGGTCGGGTAACACATACATAGGTCTCTCATTCATGAGTTAAGTCAAACGTACCTTACTCGATTTGTCCGTCCTCGACCGGTTCCGAATGTTCATTGAATACCCTCTGGGCAGCGTGCCCTACCACTGCGCTTCGAGATCAGAGAGAGAGAGAGAGAGAGAAATTTATGTAGTAAGAAAAGCAAATAAGAACATGCTGAACGGAGGCAGGTTAGATCGTTTGAGACAAAAAAAATTTTTATTAAGCGTAATAAAACAGGAAATAACGCGAGGGAACAATATATTCAAAAATAATTTTAAAGGAAATTCAACAGTTTTTTCACTTAACTTACGCTGTTGTCGTTATCCTTTTTCAAAGAGGGTACAGGATTTACCTACGCACCATTTAAACAGGTACATCACTGAAGATCCTATTCATATTCACCACAACGGCATAGCTCAAAGTGTTAGTTATTAGACTGCTAAAAACATAGTGGAAAACCTTTCCATTTCTGACATGATAGATGCCTTTTCTTTGTTAACCAATAGTGTTTTTACAGAGCCCGATAATATATCTTCACGGAGGGGAAACTCTGGTTTCTAAACATAGGGAAATGGTGCAAACTGTGTTGGGAGCTCAACATGATACTGATGACCTTTAGTGTAAAATATGAAACAGATACTGCCGTGGAGGTTTTCTGCACAAGGGGATCATCCGTAATTCAGTTGTTTAATTTGCAAGGCTGTGATCGCAGACCTTTCTTATTTGAGTGCCAACCCCTATCCAGGGAAATGATGTATGTTTGTATATACATACATATATATATATATATATCTATATATATATATATATATATATATATATATATATATAATATATATATATATATTGTTCATTTATTGACCGTCTCGTCTCCCCAGCATTTATTTAATTATTTTTTGTAAAAGAGCAGCCATATTCCCCCAATATCAGCTGATTTTAGGCAGGAACCCAAAGCCCCCCAGCCAGAGATAGGAATTTCCTGTTAGAGAGTGGGAATATAGACTCTTGTCAGCTTTAGGGAGGTATCCCAAAGGGAAGGGTGTAGGTAGTCCTGGTAACTTATTAGGCCTACGTCTTAAGCTCCTTTTTCCTGTGAACCCTCTGCTGGCTGTATGTTTTGTTTCTAGGATGCCCTGCTCTTGGGGGTTTAAGCTGACCCCTAACACCCATGCTGCACACCTGCCCTCGATCTCAGTCTTCTCCAGTCGTGACCTCGGACGGATGTCCAACCACCAGCCTTCCAATTTAGGCCTAACAAGGCGTTACTGGCGTGCCCAGAGCCCCAGACCTGAGACAAAGGTCCACTGATCATGGCATCCAGGTACATCTTGTGAAACAGCATATTGCCAGTTCCTTACCTCCTGTCGTATTTACTCCCCATTTTCAAAATTCAAACTTCTAGCTCAAATGAACATCCCTTTGTTCCTCTCACTGCCTTGTGGCCGCATGCTTCCCTTGTGTGATCGTCCCAGACAAATGAAGTCATTGCATACCTCAGTTAAACACTAGAGTTCCTTTTCCCCAGTGTTAGAGAAACTGGATAATCGTAACTTGTGCAAGAAGTCCTTTTTTTTATCTTGTCTAATCTAGGATCTTTTCCAGATTCCCTGAGTCACGTGTCAAAGTCTTTGCTCCCGCAAGTGATGCTTTACCGCAAGACATATGAACAATTTTGAAAGCCAGCTTTTATGGGAACCTCATTTTTAGCCAGCTATCCCCTTGTGAGAGATAAAATTGGTCCCCACGTGTGGACAAGTTGCATTCACTCTTTCCCAGGCTATTAAGCAGCCTCCTGTAAATAAATGTATGTAAAGTAATTAGCTGAGTTTCTGGCGACCTTTTCCTCTAGAGTAAATTAACCCTGTAAATCCTTTTAAGGTAAGTTCAAGTAATTCATTCTGCATTTTCCCTCAACTATTTTCATTTATGTATTTGAGCCCCTTCAGGCCAGGGCTAAAATGTAACAAATATATATATATATATATATATATATAATATATATATATATAGATATATATATATATATATATATATAGATATATATATATATATATATATATAGATATATATATATATATATATGATATATATATAATCTATATATATATATATATATATATATATATATATATATATATATATATATACAGTAAGTCCTCGGGTTACGCTGGTCTCGACTTACGATGTTTCGTGGTTACGAACGCGCCCCCATAAAATATAAAAATAATATTTTGCGTCGTTCCGTCTTACGCGGTTTAGCGTCGTAAGCAACGTAAACAAACGCGAACTAGTTCCGGGCGCACGGCGGAAGAATACGCTTTGTGGAGGAGAGGACGGCGTCGCTTCGCTACGCTCATTCCTCGCCCATACGCCATTTTGGTTGTTTACACTGCTCTCTCTCCCTCGTGTTGTATCGTTTTTGTAACTTTTTGCTCTTTGTTATGGCTCCCAGCGCAAGGCGGACTCTTCTGATGGTAGTGCATCGAAGAAAAGAAAGGCATCACCATGGAAATTAAAGTGGACATTATAAAGCGATCTGAGAAGGGAGAAACGCCAACAAACATTGCCGCTCGCTTGGCCTTAGCCGTTCGACGTTGCTACCATTATCAAAGAAGAAAGAGCGCATCGTTGAACATGTGAAAGGATCTGCTCCTATGAAAGCGACACGTGATAACTAAGCAGCGTAGTGGTCTAATAATTGAAATGAAAGGTTATTGGTGCTTTGGTTGGAGACCAAAAATCAACGGCGTATCCCAGTCAGCCTTATGGTGATTCAGGAGAGGCGAAAGATTGTTTGAAGCGTTGAAAAAAGAAAAGGGGGAGGGAATGAAAGTGAAGAGTTTGTGGCTAGTAGGGGTTTGGTTTATGCGATTTAAGGCTCGGGCCAATTACCATAACCTTGAAATTGCAAGGTGAAGCTGGCTAGTGGGGATGAGAAAGCAGCGAGTGAATTCCTAAAGCGTTGCCTGAGATAATTAAGGAGGGGGGTTATTCTGCTCAGCAAGTGTTTAAACGTAGACGAGACAGTTTGTTTTGGAAACGTATGCCTAACCGCACTTACATCGCCAAGGAGGAGAAGTCAGCACCCGGTCATAAAGCCAGCAAGGAGAGGCTAACTTTACTTCTTGGGGGTAATGCTGCTGGCGACTTCAAACTGAAGCCCTTGTTGGTGTATCAGGCTGAAATCCAAGGGCACTCAAGGGCATTTGGAAGGGTCAACTACCAGTAATTTGGAAGTCCAACAAGAAGGCATGGGTGACACTTGCAGTGTTTGAGGCTGGTTCGTAAACCATTTTGTTCCAAGTGTGGAGCGGTATTGCGCCTCCAGGGTATCCCCTTTAAGGTGTTGCTAGTGCTAGACAATGCCCCTGGACACCCTGCCCAGCTGGGAGACTTCAACCCTAATGTCAAGGTGGTTTACCTTCCACCTAATACCACGGCCCTTTTACAGCCTATGGACCAAGGAGTGATTGCTTCGTTCAAGGCCTACTACCTACGAAGGACAATTGCTATGGCTTTACAGGCAACTGAAACCAAGAAGGACTTGACTCTGAAGGACTTTTGGAAATCCTACAACATCCTTGATGCTGTAAAGAACATTGCTATTCCTGGAGGAGGTTAAGCAACAAACATGAATGGTGTCTGGAGAAAATTTGTCCTCAATTTGTGAATGATTCCATGGGTTTGAGGACACAGTTCAGCTAGTTGTCAAGAACGTTGTTGCCCTGAGTAAGGAAATCAATTTGGAGATGGAGGTTGATGATGTTACAGAGCCTGCTGGAGTCTCATGGCGAGGAGTTATCTGCTGAGGACCTGATACAACTGGAGAAGCAGATAATAGAGAAGAAGAAGAAGCACCCACCCAGAGCCTAAGGCTTTCACAAGGCAGGACTTGATAAGAGGTTTTGCAGAGTTTGCAGCAAGCGTTGTCAACTTTTGAGGCTCAGGATCCCAACTTGGACAGGTTCACTAGGTTTCCAGAGGCGTCATGGATTGATGCAGTGTTACAAGGAGATCTTGGATGAAAAGAGGTCGCTCTCTGTTCAGACTAACCTGATGCAGTATTTTAAGAAGGTAGAGAGGCCTGCAGGAGATCCTGTACCCTCTACCTCAGCTGCCTCTGCTAATCCAGACTCGCCTGCCCCACAATCTCCAGCACCTTCTGAATGTTCTGCTAACCCAGACTCACCTGCCCCGTATCTCCAGCACCTTCTGTAGGTTCTGCCCTCACCTAAAGACTCACCTGCCCCAACATCTCCAGTAGTATGTTCTGCCTCACCTCAAGAATCACCTGCCTCAGCATCTCCAGTACTAGTATATGTCTGCCTCACCTCAAGAATCATCTGCCTCAGCATCTCCAGCAACTTCTGGAGGTTCTTTTTCTCTTCACTAACCTCCCCCAGTCTCTCCAGCACCGCAGCTTCCTCTCCAGTGTGCAAGCCAATCAAACTAATAAAGGTAAGGAATTGTTTCTCTCGTTGTTTATTGATAGGTATTTACATTAAATCATGTGGTATTTTTCATGTTCCGACTTACGCTGAAAATCGTGTTACGACGCATCGTAAGAACGGATCAACGTCGTAACTCGAGGACCCCCCTCCCCCTATATATATATATATAAACTAGCAGATGCTCTAAAAAGAAACTCAGTGCTCAACTTCACCATAGAGCACAGCCAACAGAAGACTTTGCCATTTCTTGATGTCTTGGTAAAACAACAAGAAGGACAGTTTAAGACGACCGTTTATACGAAAGCAACGAACGCTGGTCGTTGCTTGAACGCAAACGGGGAATGCCCGGACGCATACAAAAAGTCTGTCGTGAGTGCGTATGTCAACAGAGCCTTCACACACAGCTCATCATGGAGAGACATACATAACGAACTCATTCAAATTCGCCAACTACTAACAAACAACGGCTATGCAGATCAAATGATCGAAGCAGTAATAAAAAAGAAAATGGACGAATTTTACCAACCCAACACGACGACGAAAAACGAGGAGAACTTGATTATTTACCATCATGTACATTATGGGTCTGCATACCATAAGGATTGCTGCACACTAAACGGGATAAGAAACAGAGGCGTAACCCCAAAAGCCCCTTACCACAAAATAAGCCCCAGGATATATAGTAAGCCCAACCTTGTAGCTGCCCTAATAATGAAGAACAGCACCACTCCGGGGGGACCGAAGGAGATGTGCACGAATGTAGTTTACAAATTTACTTGTCCAGAGGAGATTCGTCAATCTCACAGCCAAAACTACATCGGGCACACTACAACGACCCTTCGGATACGTCTGCTGGCTCACAGAAATCAAGGGGCAATCCATCAACATCACACAGATGTTCACAACAGGAAGCCATCTCTACAAGAGCTCATAGAAGGCACCCAGCTCGTGCACAGAGAAGACAACTATGGTCGTCTCTTAATAACCGAAGCAGTGAGCATTGTTATTCAGAAGCCGACCTTGAACGTCCAACAAGAGTCAGACCATATACTCACATCCAGCAGGAGAAGGAATACGCAAGTCAACAGGGACCAGACAGCACGCCCCAACCCACTGAGAATATCGCGCCCCTTAGAAGACACGAGAGGGCCCAGCGAGAGCCAAGTAACATCCTTGCTCAGGTCGTTGAGACCCCGCCCAACACCAATCTGCAGCCATTAACCAATGTAGACCATTTGGACACACACACACACACACACACACACACTCTCACTCACTCACTCAAATTTAAGTTATACACACTTATGTATAAACAGAAATTATCTGACTTGTACCTTTATGCATACTATCAAATATTTTTTTGTTTTTATTCCTGTATTTAGATTTCTATATTAATTTTTATTCCTGTATGTAATTTTGTAATTTTTTATCTAAAACGAACATGTAACATTAAATTTTAAACATACATTTAAGGAAACACTAGCACATGGCATTGTATTTTGAATATTTATTTAACCACTGTTTATACTTTCACTTTTATTGTCACAGTACATATGTCCTTATGTTCTTTGTATCCAAAACAACGCCCTTAAGCTGTTAATCCCTAGACTAACCAGTACCCATACCTCAAGGTCATACTTCCTACACAATGAAATAAATAGGCCGAAAGGCCAGACTGTATGTCAGGCAAAACCGAACAGGCAGGGTCCGTCCAGAGATTCAAGGACGATAAGCTCCCTGAGGACAACCACAACCATCACCATCAAGGAGCTCAAGGAAGAAGAGAGGATCAAGAAGGCAGTAGTCATAGGCTACCCACTTGAAATGCCAGAAAGCCACTTGACCAGCGCAAGCAATATAACAGCTGCAGTAAGAATGAAGAATAAGCAAGGCATCCTTACCAAAGCTGTCCTGGTCACCTTTGTGGGGATCATTCCAGAGAGAGTTGACCTGGGAGTCTTTGGAAGGTATGGGGTAAAAACATACTACCCAGAACCACTCAGGTGTTACAAATGTCAAAAATCTGGACACCATAAAAGCCAATGTCAGGCGAAGCAGGAAACCTGCGCAATATGTAGTATAAAACACCCTACTGAAGATTGCATTGCAAAACGCAAAGCAGGGGAGACTACTACTCCGAAGTGCCCAAACTGCAGCAAGGCACACATTCCCATGGCCTGGGGATGCCCAGAAAGACTGGCAAGAGTAAAGGCAGCTCTATCCAAAGAGGCAATAAAAGAAAGGAGCATATCCAGAGGAAGAGCAGCCCCAAAACCCCAGCCCAGAAGAAGGTTTTACACCAGAGAAGAGCTGAAGGAAATCCAGGAAGGAAACAGGACCCAGCAAAAAAAGAAACAGCTCCAGGTCGGCAACGAGAAGGCCCACCCCCAAGCAAACGATTCCTCAAGCACCTAAACCGTTGCCAAGATCTATATTCATAAAAACAGTCGATCTCAGAGACAGATTGACAGACTTCTCCAACCGCATCATAAAGGGAGACATCAATGCGGAAACCGTTCAGGAGTGCATAGAAGTACTTCTAAAGAGCTTCATTAGAGGAGCTTCCAAGTCCCCCTCCCCCTCTACCTCTATGCAGGAGGCAGCAACCCAAGCTGCAGCAAACCCTGCTCCTCAAACCCCCTCACCTCTACCTTCCTCATCCTCCCTCAACCCCTCACCTTCCACATCCTCTGACCCAATAACCCCCACCCCTCTCAATTCATCCAACTCATCCTCATCATCACCATCAGTCACTGAATGAATGAAAGAGGAAACGGGAAGAACCTACACACCAAGAGACCCAAGACAGTTCTCCTCAACATACCAATCATGTTGAAAATCGTCAACTGGAATACTGGTGGAATAAGGACGAAGGCAGCTACACTAATTGCAGTCTGCAAAACAGAAAATGTGGACATCATTCTACTTCTAGAAACCATGCTAACAACTGGGACAAAATTCAGAATAACTGGATATAATGTCTACATAACCCCATGCGTAGGCACGGACAGAGGATTGGCAATTCTTGTCAAGAATACAATCCCAACAGTGAGAACACACAACCCAATCCCTTGTGGCAACAATGTGGAAACCCTAGCAGTGAGAATCACACTGCTAAACCAGAAGATAGATATATACAACATATATAGAAAAATACATAGAGAAGAACCAGGAGAACTACCAACTAACACAGCTCTTTGCACATGCAGCAGATTCACCAACAATTATATGTGGGGACTTCAACGCACATCACCCTCTGCTATCCCCATCAACCACAAACCAACCTGGAGAGCACATAGCATTCTCTCTAGATGAGTTTGAAGGAGTCTCACTACTCAACTCAGGGCAACCTACACACATAAGAGGAGGCAGATTAGATTTGACATTTGCCACAACAACAATCAGACACCTAACAAGGCGGCAAGTGCACACAACACTAGTAAGCGATCACTTTGCCACAGTAACAGAGTTGGAGATGCAGCAACTACCTCCAATACCGCCACCTCCTCCGACATGGAACCAAGACCTAGCAGACTGGGTTGTATTCCGTCTAGCTCTCGAAGAGTGGGCAGCACAATACACACCTCCAGAAGACATAGATCAGCTAGAAAAAGATCTAGTTGAGGCTATACACAATGCAGCAAACAGGGCAATGCCCATGAAAGTAGGAAGAAGAGACCACACCTACAAAGACTCCTGGTACTACTGCCCAGAAGTAAGAAGACTGAAAACCCTTCTGAACAGGGTAACAAAAAACTACAGGAAAAGAAGGACAACAGAAAACAGGGAACTGCTGCAAGCAGTCAAAAATTATGTTCAACAGCAGCTGCAAGAAATAAGAATTGAAAAGTGGATGGAATGGTGTACAAAACTATCACAGTACACATCTCTCTCGGAGCTATGGAACCGGCTGAACAGAGTAGCCGGAAAGAAGAGAACACCCGTAGCAACTCACCCTCACCCACTAGAAGAAGCTGAAAGACTGGCAACATCCTTCGCCATTAGGACTAGCTCAGGTAACCTCTCCCGTGAAACAAGAAGAATTCAGGATCAACTAGTACCGATTAGATGGGAGGAGATCAATGCGGCCTGCCACAGACCAGATGATACAGACACCCCTTACACAGTAGAGGAACTGAAAGAAGTTTTTAAAGTTGGCAGAGACACAGCGCCAGGAGCAGACAGGATAACATACACCATGATCTGTAAAATGGGTCCTGCAGGAGAAACAGCCTTTCTGAGAATCCTAAACAAAACACACATCGAACACACAAGACCACAAACCTGGCGGCAGCAGGACACGCAGCCAATCCCCAAACCTAAAGATCCAGAGAATCCAAGACCAATCGCATTGGTGTCATGCATTGAGAAAACTGGAGAAAAAATGGTACTAAATAGAATGAAGTACAAGATTGATCCACTGCACAAGCAGCTATATGGATACCAGGAAGGAGTCGGAACTACAGAGTGCATAACAGATGTTCTCAGCTACATAAATCAGAAGAAGGCCACAGTAGTCTTTATAGATTTTGAAAAGGCTTTTGAACTAGCCAGTCCAGCAGCAATACTTCAATCAGTAGTAAGGAAGGGAGTCCAAGGACACTTACTAGCCTGGACGAAAAACTACGTACTGGGAAGGAGGCCAGAGTAAAATTCCAAGGAGTGATGTCTATATTCCACGACTTGGAAAATGGCACCCCTCAGGGAGGAATTCTGAGTCCATTTCTATTCAATATACTAATGGAGAATATAGCCTCCCTGCAGCTTCCAGAAGACCTAGAAATCTTCATCTATGCCGATGATGTGTGTGTAGTAGCAAGAGGAGCTGTTAGAGTGCCCAGAAACCAAAGGGAACTCAATGACATCAACAATAAATCAAATGAGCTAGGTCTTAAAATAAACAAAAATAAAACAAAGGCCATGACAATAAAAGCCCACAGACCGCTGCAACCACTGACAATAGGAGCTGAGCCCATAGAATGGGTAGACAGCTACATGTACTTGGGAGTTGTCATAGACCAGCAGCTAACTTTCAAGGAGGAAATCAAGTACTTGAGAGAAAGAGCAAATGCATGACTGGCCGCCATGAGATACATGTCATCCCTGAAGGAGGGAGCAAATGAACACATACAAAGGAAGTACTACCTAGCCTGCACTAGAACACTGGTAGACTATGCTGCCCCCACTCTGATGAGGCTGACAGAGTCTCAAAAAGAATCACTGGAGGTCATTCAAAACAATGCAATGAGGCTCATGCTAGGAGCACCCACATGGACAAGGCTGTGCAACCTCAGGCTTGAAACTAACCTGCCAAAACTAGAGGATAGGATTGCACAACGAAATACAAGCACAATGGCCAAGATGTTCCTCTCAGAAAGAGACTCCATCTCGAGGAAAAGAGCCAGAGAGGAACTTGCCAAACACCCAATGATTCATAGTCCGAGTTCCTATGGTAAGGACCAAAGTGACAACATCAAGAGTCTAGCATGGCAGAGACACTGCTGCAGCTAGGTCCAGACACAACACAGGGCACACAACAACTACCACCCTGGAAGAAGGACACTGCAATATATAAATACACAAGCCTGCCAAGAGCAAAAGAAGACTGCACAAGAGAAGAGCTAAGTGCGGCAGCGTATGAAGCAATCAGAAACACTGAGACCATAGGGGCACAAACATACTACACCGATGGCACTGTAGATCCTGAGAATCAAACTACGGGAGCTGCAGTATATTCAAGATACTTCACAGCCTGCTGGAGGACCTCCAACCATGCCTCCACTATGCAGACAGAGTTAACAGCAATAAGACAGGCATTGCTGTACTCACTGGAGAATGAAGAAGGGCCTGTAATTATCCACACCGACTCAAAGTCCTCAATGCAAGCCTTGCAACAACAGAAAAATAAAGAGAACAAGGCACTGTTGGCTGGAATTAAAACACTGCTGCACCAGCACAGCGAAAGAGGAAGACCTTTCACCTTAAACTG
>NC_061110.1:102738512-102746012 GCF_015104395.2 Macrobrachium nipponense
CTCCCTACAGGTTAAGGAGACCGTAAACGTTTTGCTAAGTTTATTGTAATTTATTTTAATGAACAATCATTTTGTGTGATTCCATACACAGAGGTTCAGTGGGTTACCTGTCCCCTCAATGAACCCATGGTAGTAAGGAGAAATAGATTTTTTGCATGCTTTTTTAAGGTAAATTTTAATCTAAATTTTAAGCAAAATTTTAAGGCTAAATTTTAAACTAATTTTTTTAAAGCTTGAATTTTTAAAGCTAAATTCATTAAGCTAAATTCTTTAAAGCTTAAATTTTTTTCAGCTAAATTTTTTAAAGCTTACATTTTTTAAGCTAAATTTTTTAAAGCTGAAATTTTTAAAGCTATATTCTTTAAAGCAAAATTCTATAAAGGTTAAATATTTTAAGCTAAAATTTACTTGCTTATTAGCTATTTTGTATTTTAATCGCCATTCAAAATACCCTGATACCTCGGGTGAGGTTGGGATTTAAATAGAAATGAATAATGATTATGAAATCCTTCTGAGTATTCCTTCATGTGCAGCACGAGAGAGAGAGAGAGAGAGAGAGAGAGAGAGAGAGAGAGAGAGAGAGAAATCTTTGATATTGCATTTCTTATGATCCAAATAATTCGCGCCAGGAGACACACATTAACCATGAAATATCTCATATATCTTACCATTTCATCAGATATTTTAAACCATATTAAATCCGACATAAGCTTAAAAGCTATTTTAAGCTATAGAATCGAATTAAAATATCTTAAAAATACTTCAAAGTACATTTTAGTACAATGTCATCAGTTTAATACAGAATGGCAACACCGCCTCTAGTTTTAAAAAGGGATGGAGCCATTTAAACTTCGTTGAATCAAATAGTTCAGTTTAGTTTAAATTCTTCCCGGCGAACTAATGGTTTAAAATTTAAATCATCCAAGTCAGCGGACAACTCCATCAGGGCATTTTAATCACTCCCGGGGTTCAATGTAACGAGGCTGTTGATTGGCGGGACTCTAAATGCCGTCTTTATGTGCTTCAGACGCGAAGATAAGAAAACGAATTTAGACCGATGTGATTTTGTCATTAATTTTTAAAAATAATTTTCTAAGTGAAGTATCTTCTTTTATCTCTTATGTTATTATTTTAAAGTACATTATTGCGAAAATATATTTATGATTTCATTAAATATATATTTTTTTCTCGCAACACAGGATATTAGATGTTGCAGCCAAGTTATTTTGCAACTGTTGTGAGAATATTATACTGCTGGCTATCTGTTGGTAGAGTTGATTAGGAAAAAATATTTTTTTCCATTTTTTAACATTCAACTTTTTATGAGTATTTACAGGAAGCATGTATAATATTACTTCGCATCCTGTACTTTAGAATTGCAGCCACACTGAGGAAAATGTTCCTACATCTCCTTTAAATTATTTTGTCGTGAAAGGTAGGTGTGCTGTCATTGAAAATGCTTTTCTTTCCCGTGATTAATAATTCGGTCTAGTATCAATTTCTTTAAATGAACACGTTATCAAAACCACACCACGTGTTACGTCCTTTCTAAGGTAAGTGATAGAGTGTCACTCAGAGTTTTCCTGGGCAGTGCCGGGTTGGTCAGCTAATATATATGTATATATATATATATATATATATATATGATATATATATATATATGTATATATATATATATATATATATATAGATATATATATATATATATACATTGCTCAGGTATATCAGAATCTTCCACTGAATAGTATGTGTACATTTTGGTACCTGCTCAGTGGCTTGAATGCTGTATGCTAGAACCTTTTAGCCTTTACTTTGAAATATAAAGTACAGGCTACCTCTATTAATACAGCTGATTACACTGAAGAATTTCAAACAAAAATGCAAAGAGAAGGAATAGAAGAGAGTTAGAGAGATTATAAGAACATAGCTCTGTAATCAGGGAGATTGTTGATCGGAAGACATGATTGAAGCTTTCGAAAGACGAGCCAGTTTGAGAGACAGACGGCCAAACGGACAGAGAGAGAGAGAGAGAGAGAGAGAGAGAGAGAGAGCCTCCCTCCATTCAAAAACCGTCACATGCACACCAGGTGCAACGATACGAGAGGGTTCCGAACTAATCAAAGAACCGACCTGATGGAAGACAAGGACCGTTCGAATGCCAATAGATTACGCTTCTCTCTCTCGGCGTCGTCCTTCGGCTCTCCCGACGAGATTAATTACGCAAATTGATGTGGTTTTGGGCCTGGCGGAGAGGCCCCGCGTTTCGTCCGATCTCCAGTGACTCTTTAATCATTGAGCGCGTCAGTCCTCGGCAGTGATGCCAACCCCTCTAACCCTATGCATCTTATAGAAGACAAGAAATGACCATACATAACTGGACATTACCCAACATTCTGAGGTTGTGATAATAAGAAATAATACTAGTAAAGATGTTGATCGATACAGGCATTGTTACAATTACCCTACACTTAAAAATATTGCCCTAAGGTCTAAAATATTTGGTCAAACTACCCTACGTGTAGGGCAATTACCCTGCGGTTGGCAACACTGGTCCTCGGACGTCGGATCCGTTTAATTGTCGTTCGTGGATGAGACGAATGAATGCGGCCAGCGGGACGAAGGGAGAGTGATTGAACGATGGAAGGCGGAGAAGGGAGAAAGTGGGGAAGGGGGCAGGAGGAGGGGAAGGGGGAGGGAGAGCTAAATGACGAAGAAAGGATGAGTTAGAAGTGTGGCAATACCCGGTGCAACTGGCGAAGTCAAAGGAGATGCCATGAATGACCAACAGCAGTGGCAGTGGAAAGTGAAAGATAGATAGCTAGCTGGCAGTCGCGATGAAATTTGAGAAAGAAATAGACCAGAAAAGGAAATGAATTTAGAATGGATGAGGGAAACTGGAAGGGTTAGAAAGGAAAGCTTAAAGAAAGAAAGATGGGTTTACTAACGCAGAAAAAAAAAAAAAAGATGAAATGAAACTTTTAACATTTGATACTTTTGAGCTGGTCCGTCTCCACCGTCTCCATTTTATTGACATCAGAAAAAAACACTCCTACATCCCTTTCATTCAAAGCAATGGAAACCAAAGCCTTCAGCTTTGCACCCGGGTAAAAAAAAGAAAAAAAAATAGTTCCCACAAAGTGATATCGGTTACAACTCTTCAACAACTCACAGGCGTGAGGCATTATCGTCCTAATCTGCGAGTGCTTCGTGTCTGTCGATGACTTACAGCGTGATGGGAGATGACTCACCCGCCTTTTTTTGGAGAGAAGAAGATGATGCCCTTACGAAGTCGCGTCTCTGGGCATGTTATCGTGTCTCCGTGTGTGGCTATGGGACCCTCTGGCAGGGAGGGTCTGTGGGATTCTGCTTGTTTTTTTTGGGGGGGACAGATTGAGGGGGGAGAATAGGGACTGTTTTGAGAGCTGCGATAGCCTAGTTTATTGGTTAGTGCTGAGGATCTTTTTAGTATTACGAGATCGGTCTTTGGGATTCTGGTACCCGAAAGTGGGGCTTCTGTAGTAGATTCACATCAACCGTGCATTTGATGTCTAGGCCCGTCCCTTACGACGCTCCTGATTGGCTGTTAATAAGCCAGTCACAGGGCTGGAAACTGTCTTTCTCGAGAGTTCACACGGGCGGGATGTGTGTTCCACCTCTCCTGAAGTATGCGTTTGAAAGGCTCCCTCGGGAGAGGAGGAACACACATCCTGCCTATGTAAACTCTCGAGAAAGACTGAGCGTTTCCAGCTTTATGACTGGCTCATCAACAGCCCATCAGAAGCGTCGTAAGGGACGGGCCTAGACATCAAATGCACGGTTGATATGAATCTACTATAGTAATGCTTGCTTTGTAGGGATTGGCTGAGGGATAGAAAACGGACTACTGTCTATAGAACTGATTTTGGGTTAGAGTTGGTTCTTTTGTTCTTTTTGGGGTTCTGGAGGTGTATGTCTGGTAAATTTATGATGTTGTCTCGTGGTGTAAGGCTCGTGACGTAAGATTTGTCCAATTGTACACAGACAATTGAGGGTGCCGGTATGAGGCTTATGGTCTGGGAGTCGTAGGGGGCTATTGGGTAAACATGGAGACCGTTTTTGGTGTTATGACGAAACGGAGAAGTGAGACCCACACGGCAATCGTGGCGTATCCTTTTGTTCGAATCACGGTCGTGAGGAAAAGGTCACGGACGAGGTCGTGAAAAAACGCCTTCCATCTCATGCCGTGAGGAAGATGAGCTGCCAAAATGCCCTTTTAAAATGATCTCATGTCAACGATGGAGAGCAAAACTTCTCTGTTTTAAGGATTGCAGTTTTAACCAGAAAAATCATAAGTCTTTAGTACAAGAGAAATGATTGATAAACCCAATAAGTAGCTTTGAACAGGAAAATTATGTCTTTAATAGGAGAAAAATGACTGATAAACCCAGTTAGTAGTTTTAACCAGGAAAATTATGTCTTCAATAAAAGAAAATTTACTGATCAACTCAGTTAGTAGCTTTGACCAGGAAAATTATGTCTTTAATAAAATAAAAATTACTATTAAACTCAGTATTTTTAACCAGGAAAATTATGTCTTTAATAAAAAAAATATGACTGATAAACCCAGTTATTAGCTTTGACCAGGAAAATTATGTCTTTAATAAAAGAAACATGACTGATAAACCCAGTTAGTAGCTTTGACCAGGAAAATTGTCTTTAATAAAAGAAAAATGATAAACCCAATTAGTAACCTTGACCAAGAAAATTATGTCTTTTTAGGAGAAAAATTACTAATGAATCCAATCAGTTGGAAATGAAAACCACAACTGTTACCACTTTCTTAAGAACTCTCACTGACTTCCACAAAAGGACCGACGCAACAGACATGTTATCACTATGAGCAAATTCACTTCATATCAACCTGTGTTCCCATTCATATATGAATCATTGCATTCAAAAGCTCCCTACACATCCGAAGACAGACTTAAATAACAGATACTCTTAAAAGGGACTCTTACTTGAAACACAGACCCCTGCTATACGTACCCATATATTTTCCAGACCCATAGCGCTCTGCGCCCGGCATCAAAGTGGATGCAGAGCAGCCCAAAGGCGTCCGTATAAAATGCGTAGAATATGCATGTATGCATGTATATATTAATGTGCATTATAAAGGGTTAACAGTCCGTTATGCCTATTTTATCTTCCCCCGGTGCATCAAAAGCCTTTGTATATTCATGGAGAGCAAGACCAAAGCGTCCTATAATAGTTAGCCAAATTCAAAGGCATATATCCCTTTTCCAGTCTTCTTCCGGTCAGTTCTCAGTTCCCTCTTCTCTGCTCTTTTCGTCCCCCCCCCCCTTGAATCGTCCATTTTATTGTTATTCCACCTCTCTCTCTCTCTCTCTCTCTCTCTCTCTCTTCTCTCTCTCTCTCTCTCTCTCTCTCTCTTGCTTGCTAGCTTGTTTGCTTGGTGCGCCATTATATCCGCCTGTCCTGCCTGTCAGTCACAACAAAGCTATTAATATCTCCAGTAGTAAACGATTCCACTGCGCATGTTTTCTTTCGTTTTTTCTCTCTCTCTCTCTGTCTTTCTTGAGTATAAAAAGTGGAGGTTTGTTCCTTGTTTTGTTGGAGGTAACAAATGCATTTTTTTTTTCGCTCACGTTATAATTTTCTTTTTTTGTGGGCAGGGGTGTGGGGGGGGGAGACGGTTTGCCAAGGGCGTTGAAAGAGGGTTAGGAAAAATACCATAAGGCTAACACGAAATGGAAAGAATTTGGGTGGAAATGTTTACCTTCTAGGTTGTACGGTTACTAGTACGAATGATTTTGGCTGCTCACGTCCTCGGAATGAAAATCTGAATTTTGTTGACCAGGAGATTTTTTTTTGTTGGGGGGTGAGGGGGCTGTGGTTGGGGGTGTTGTTTCGTGTGTTTTACCAATATCTTTCAGCGCGCGGAGTATCAGTGTGTGTTACAGGCAAACATTCCGAGACTGGTGTGTGGTTGTCAAGAGTGTGAATCGAAATAGGGGAGATGGGTTTTGAAGGTTCAGTTATGTTTGAATTGCAAAGGAAGATTCGTCTTAAAGTAATAACTCCTTTTCGTTTTTTTTAGGCTTTTTTAGAGAGGAGTTTTTTTTTTTTTTTTTTTTTTTTTTTGGTTGTTCCATATTTCCTTGTATCTTCTATAATCCAAAATGATTACCGAGATGACTTTTTCGTAAATATCATCCTTCCTACAATAATAACTCCTTTTTTGAGGGACTTTTTGAAATTTTTCCTTTTTTTTTTTTAGGTAGTGGTCTTCCATATCCTTGTATTTTCTGTAATCCAAAATTATTACTGATATGGCTTTTTCTTTATGAAATTATCATCCTTCTTAAAATATCTCCTTTTTTCATGAAGAAATTATCATCTTTCTTATGATAACTCATTTTTCCTGAAGAATTTATCACCCTTCTTAAAATAACTCCTTTTTTTTCATGAAAAAATTATCATCCTTCTTAAAGATAAATTATCATCCTTCTTAAAAGATATTTTCATCCTTCTTAAAAACAAATTATCATCCTTTCTTATAATAACAAATTTTTTCATAAAGAAATTATCATCCTTCTTAAAATAACTCCTTTTTTCATGAAGAAATTATCATCCTTCTTAAAGATAAATTATCATCCTTCTTAAAAGAAATTATCATCCTTCTTTAAAAAAATTATCATCCTTCCTAAAATAACTCCTTTTTTTCATGAGACAATTATCATCCTTCTTAAAAGGAAATTATCATCCTTCTTATAATAACTAATTTTTCCTATAGAAATTATCATCCCTGTTAAAATAACTCATTTTTTCCTAAAGAAATTATCATCTTTCTTAAAATAATTACTCCTTTTATTTGAGGGAGTGGTTTTCCATATCCTGCTATTTTTTTTACAATCCAAAATGATTGCTGAAATATTTTTTCGTAAAGAAATTATTTAGTGGAAAGAATAAAAATGTAAGCGCTTACAGGAAATGTGTTTTGAACGTTTAGTAATGTTTGCATCAGAAAGGAGGAACGCTCTTAAAATAATAAAAAAAAAAAAATTTGATTTCTAAGGTAGCTTTTTTTCGTGGAAATAAAAAATATTTCACATAGTTTTTGATGAGTCCGACCTTGCTCAAAAACAAAGGAAAAAAGCCAGCTACAATTGTTGTACTGACAGGAATCTTTAATCACTGGAATTCCAGCCAGGAATACAAAATGAAGTCCTCATTGGACGTAGCTGTGTACGGTTTAAATTGCCTGGAGTTTCCCAAGGTTGAATAATTTTGCGAAGTATTTAATCCCAGCAGGCCACTAGAGACTATTTAAAATTAGGTTATATTTCTTTTATCTCCACTTTTATAGAATGAAGACTTAGCTAAAACGTGTAGCTAAATTTTCATATGTTCAAACCCAGGCAAAGTCACTACAAAATAGTTGACACAACTAAGTATATGATAAAATGATAAAAGGCATTGCAATTATTTTTTTTCATGACT
>NC_061110.1:102751012-102771012 GCF_015104395.2 Macrobrachium nipponense
TTTTCTTGGGCTGTTTCGTAATTTGCAAAAAATAATAATATAATATATAATAATAATAATAATAATAATAATAATAATAATAATAATAATAATAATAATAAGCCAACTAAGAGGGGAAGACAACCACCAAGAAATTCCTGAAGCCGAACCAAGTAAGAGACTCTGGGAAAACATATGGAGTAATCCGGTATCACACAACAAACATGCAACATGGCTCCAGGAAGTCAAGGAAGAAGAAACAGGGAGAATAAAACAAAGATTCACAGAGATCACCACAGACACAGTCAGACACCAACTAAAGAAAATGCCAAACTGGAAAGCCCCTGGTCAAGATGAAGTCCATGGATACTGGCTCAAAAACTTCAAGGCCTTACACCCACGAATAGCAGAACAACTCCAGCATTGTATCTCAAATCACCATGCACCCAAATGGATGACCAAAGGAAGAACATCCTTAGTACAAAAAGACAAGAGTAAGGGAAATATAGCCAGTAACTACAGGCCTATCACCTGCCTACCATATGTGGAAGTTACTAACAGGTATCATCAGTGAAATGGCTATACAATTACCTAGAGGAGACAAACACCATCCCCCACCAACAGAAAGGCTGCAGAAGGAAGTGTAGGGGCACAAAAGACCAGCTCCTGATAGACAAAATGGTAATGAAGAACAGTAGGAGAAGGAAAACACCATCAGCTTCCTCAAAAATACAATACACAACTGGAATACAATACTTACAAGCTCTGGAATAAGACTAGCAGAGGTTAATATCAGGAGAGGGATCTTCCAGGGCGACTCACTGTCCCCACTACTCTTCGTAGTAGCCATGATTCCCATGTCAAAAGTACTACAGAAGATGAATGCCGGGTACCAACTCAAGAAAAGAGGCAACAGAATCAACCATCTGATGTTCATGGACGACATCAAGCTGTTTGGTAAGAGCATCAAGGAAATAGATACCCTAATCCAGACTGTAAGGATTGTATCTGGGGACATCAGGATGGAGTTTGGAATAGAAAAATGCGCCTTAGTCAACATACAAAAAGGCAAAGTAACGAGAACTGAAGGGATAAGCTACCAGATGGAGCAACATCAAACACATAGATGAGACAGGATACAATACCTGGGAATAATGGAAGGAGGGGATATAAAACACCAAGAGATGAAGGACACGATCAGGAAGGAAAGAATATATGCAGAGACTCAAGGCGATACTCAAGTCAAAACTCAACGCTGGAAATATGATAAAAGCCATAAACACATGGGCAGTGCCAGTAATCAGATACAGCGCAGGAATAGTGGAATGGACGAAGGCAGAACTCCGCAGCATAGATCAGAAAACCAGGAAACATATGACAATACACAAAGCACTACACCCAAGAGCAAATACGGACAGACTATACATAACACGAAAGGAAGGAGGGAGAGGACTTTACTAAGTTATAGAGGACTGCGTCAACACCGAGAACAGAGCACTGGGGCAATATCTGAAAACCAGTGAAGACGAGTGGCTGAAGAGTGCATGGGAAGAAGGACTGATAAAAGTAGACGAAGACCCAGAAATATACAGAGACAGGAGAATGACAGACAGAACAGAGGATGGCACAACAAACCAATGCACGGCCATATACATGAGACAGACTAAAGAACTAGCCAGCGATGACACATGGCAATGGCTACAGAGGGAGAGCTAAAGAAGGAAACCGAAGGAATGATAACAGCGGCACAAGATCCAGGCCTAAGAACCAGATATGTTCAAAGAACGATAGACGGAAATAACATCTCTCTCCCATCTGTAGGAAGTGCAATACGAAAAATGAAACCATAAACCACATAGCAAGCGAATGCCCAGCACTTGCACAGAACCAGTACAAAAAGAGGCATGATTCAGTGGCAAAAGCCCTCCACTGGAGCCTGTGCAAGAAACATCAGCTACCTTGCAGTAATAAGTGGTACGAGCACCAACCTGAGGGAGTGATAGAAAACGATCAGGCAAAGATCCTCGGGACTATGGTATCAGGACGGATAGGGTGATACGTGCAAACAGACCAGACGTGACGTTGATTGACAAAGTCAAGAAGAAAGTATCACTCATTGATGTCGCAATACCATGGGACACAGAGTGAAGAGAAAGAGAGGGAAAAAATGGATAAGTATCCAGATCTGAAAAATAGAAATAAAAGAAGGATATGGGATATGCCAGTGGAAATCGTACCCATAATCATAGGAGCACTAGGCACGATCCCAAGATCCCTGAAAAGGAATCTAGAAAAACTAGAGGCTGAAGTAGCTCCGGCCTCATGCAGAAGAGTGTGATCCTAGAAACGGCACACATAGTAAGAAAAGTGATGGACTCCTAAGGAGGCAGGATGCAACCCGGAACCCCACACTATAAATACCACCCAGTCGAATTGGAGGACTGTGATAGAGCAAAAAAAAAAAATAATAATAATAATAATAATAATAATAATAATAATAATAAATGAATAAAAAAAATAAATAAGAAATATAAAAATAAAAAACGAACCAGTTGAATACATATCTGAGAGAGAGAGAGAGAGAGAGAGAGAGCCAGTCCCAGCATTTTCAACAAATTCCACGCTCCACAATGTCACATTCACTACACCTTCCCGCTGACGTCACCGAACAAGCCAGAACGGCTGCTCTCTTGTTCC
Source organism: Macrobrachium nipponense (assembly GCF_015104395.2). Classification (NCBI taxonomy): domain Eukaryota; kingdom Metazoa; phylum Arthropoda; class Malacostraca; order Decapoda; family Palaemonidae; genus Macrobrachium; species Macrobrachium nipponense. The sequence goes on from NC_061110.1 coordinate 102,753,689, forward strand.
AGGGGATCGATTGTAGTAAGTACTTGGGTACTTGTTCGCCGACCTCCATCTCCCCGCTGGCGAGGTCTTTGTCCTGCCGGCTGTAATGGCACAGTTAAATCAACGTAAATAAATCACCCTCAGATGTAGATGACTTACGAACACGCAGAGGGCGGCATTACCTGCATGCAGACGTAGGCGGGAGAATTATTGTCATCATTATTATTATTATTCCGCTTGGATGTTTCTTTAATTATGAGTACGTGGCTTTTTGATATGATCAGCCCGTTTGTCCTTTTTACGTTTACACGTTATGCTTTGATTTCCATCTTCTCGTGAGTGAAAGAACTGTTGAAAAGGGAGTAAAACAGGGATTAGTCAATAATAACATCAGAAGAAGAAGAAAGACAACGCTTGGCGGAACATTTTTGTTATTTCATTTATAAGAGATTAGACGCTGATGATCTGAGGATTAAATCAGAGCCTTGGGAAGACATGAATTCATTTAAGATTGAAATAGCGAATTTTTAAAATGGAAAATAAATTTTTAAAAAAAAAAGCATCTTATGATAAGGAAAACGCTAGCCTATGATGGAATCACAATTCCTCAAAATAGAATATTTGTGTAAAGACATAATTTGCTGCAGTGCTCAATTTTAAAAGCCCCCTCTGATGGCTTTTGTGGATTACCAGGAATCATTCAAGAGAGTCCACACTAATATTATTGAAGGTCGTGGGTCCCTATGGCATCCCAGTTGAAAATGAAAGGATATCTTGCATAACGCTGCCAGCCTGGTTTTAAGTCCTCGTGTACATACATAGCTTGTGGCTTGAATATTCTTGTTATTCTTGTTACTGTATACCTCTCAGATATTGTCAGTTTATTTTATTAGAATGATCTGCCTTACCTCTTCAATTTTTCATTTAGTTCTCCTTTTTCAATATTATACACTTATATATGATATATATATATATATATATACTATAATATATATATATTATATATATATATATTGCAACGAAGCAGGGGAAGGAGGAACTGATGGATTGACGAGCCAAGAAAATTTGCTGGTATAGAATGGCATAGAAAGACCATAAACAGGATGGAGTGGAAGTACACGCTGAGGTCTTTGTCCTGCAGTGGGCTAGCAACGGCTGATGATGATGAAGATGATGATGAAGATGATGATATATATATATATATATATATATATATATATATATATATATATATATATATATCCTATATATAATATATACTTCATTTACTTAGTTTAAATTAACTACTTAATTTATCATTTTTCACTATTCTAACAGTTGGGTGGTCTGGTCAAAAGTATTTTAATAATGATAAATTTCACTACTCTAGTCAGTACTTGGATAGGCTTATTAATTATCTAAGTGTAATGATTTAGGCACTGGACATGAACAACGACACATTTCCATACGTGTTACATGAAGGTCATGGACGGAAGAAGCATCCCATTCAGTAAGAATAGAAACAACCCTTTCATAAATGATTTTCTAAAGGCGCGTTCACACGGTCGAACAATGCCCGACGGACAAACATTGTTGCCATATCAAAAGCGAAGCAGGATGACGTCAAAAGCGTTGAAACGAGGGAAGTAGATCTGGCAACAAACTGTGGTACCAGTTGAAGTTGGATATCACTGTTCTTACTCTGCTCACAAGGCAAACTATGGTAAGCAATTGTTAATTGGTAACAATGTTTGTCCGTCGGACGTTGTTCGACCGTGTGAACGCACAGCTGTGAATCGAAGGGGATCTTTTTCTCAATTATTCTTCCTCAAAGGACGAGACTGCATCCGACATTCGGACGCAGCACTGCTGGTTTGTCTCCGGGACGATAAACTGCGTCTGTGCCCCTGGGATTGGCAGCAGCGCCGCCACTGCTTGGGTCTTCATTAATCTCACGTCTTTGGGAAAGGAATTGAACTCTCCAGGGAAGGTATACATTGAGCCAATATTCCTTTCGGAGAGCGCGCGAGCGAGAGAGCGGGCGGTCCTGGGGAGGGGCGGGGGGGGGGGGGGGACGGTGGGGGCTGGGTACGAGGCTCTAGGACGCTGTTGGGAGGTGGGGGGCGCCAGGAGTGCAATTGGTTTGGGCTTGGGAGGCGGGGTAGAAAGGGGGGTGTGTGTGTGGTTGTGTTTGTTTTGGTAGTAAAGGTGAACATCTCGACCGTGACGACAAATATCCAAGGTAGTTCTGACGAACTTTGCAGATTACATTATTTTTTTTTTTTTTAAGATTTTTGTTTATAATCGTTGCTAAGGAATGATTAAATGTGAAATTAATTTTCGGCTAAGTTATGTAACTAAATGATTTCTTTAAGGTATTAGAGTCTTTCGTATTCACTGTTATGTGTTTTTTTATATCATGTTGCAATTACATTTTTTTAAGTTGCTTGTTTATAATCGTTGCTTAAGAATGATTAAATATGAAATTAATTATCCGTTTGGTTGTGCAACTTAATAGACTCCCCTAAGATGTAAGGTCTTTCGTACAGTGTCATGTTTTTACCTTTTTATTTCATTTTTTTAATAGAAACAAAAAAATTAAGAAGTAAGAGAAGATTGATAAAAGTGATTCTTTATTTACGAAGACGAAATCTAGTAGGTAACTCTAAAACACAATGAATTTCTAACTGACAAATTCGTCGAGAAAAGCATTAAGTAGAGTGAGCTCTGCTATAAATAGAAGGGCAAATAGTAATAGAATGAGAGGAAAAGTAGCTTACCTGCTCCAAGCTTCAAATCGAAAGCACAAAAGCTGTCAAATGACCACAGAACAGTGCTTCAATTTTGGTTTGCTGTAAAAGAAAAAAAAAGAAAAACAACGGAGATGTCTATTTGTCTGTCCGTCTGCACTTTTTCTGTCTGCCCTCAGATCTTACAAACTACTGAGGCCAGAGGGTTGCAAATTGATATGCTGATCATCCACCCTCCGATCATCAAACATACCAAATTGCAGCACTCTAACCTTAGTGGTTTTATTTTATTTAGGGTTAAAATTAGCCATGATCGTTCGTCTGTCACCGCTAGAGGTGTCAAAATCTAGTGCAATTACAACACTTGAACAAAACAAATGCCACCTCAAGTTCACCTCATCCCCCACAACACCCCCCTCCCCCCCTCTTTTTTTTTTCAAAAACCTGCTTTTATTAAAATCCGATAAACGGCGCGCCAAGCACTGAATGGAATGGAAGCGCAAATCCTTTTAAAGTCGTAGCAGCCATAAATGTCTGATCTTTCATTTTTATCGCTTTCAAAACAGGAAACAGATCTGGGGGTGGGATTCGCTTAGCATAAATAGGCAACGGAGCCCTGGACTTCAGCCAAGACGTATCAATAAGAAGGAATCTGATTCCCTCTTGGTCTCTTACTCACAGATGACGACGAAAGGAAAGCTTGAACAATGACAGTTACAACGAGTAAAGACTTCGGCGCAATCGAGTTATCTGTATAGCGCGTAATCAAGTCTACCGAAAATAGATCTATCTTTCGGTGGTCTCGTTATAATGCTGTATAAGGCGCGGCCCACGAAACGTTGACCACTTATTGTCCTATATAGTTCCCAGATGCGCGATCATGGCTAACTTTTACCTTGAAAAAAAAAAAAAAAAAAAATTACTGGGACTAGAGGGCTGCAATTTCGTATGTTTGATGATTGGAGGGTGGATGACCAAAATACCAATTTGCAGCCCTCTAGCCTCGGTAGTTTTTAAAATTTGAGGACGGACAAAAAAAAGAGTGCGGACAGGAAAAGAGCGGACGGACAGACAAAGCCATCTCAATAGCTTCCTTTTACAGAAAACTAAAAACGTCAGGGAGTCATCCATTTTGGATTATGTTTCTTTTTCTAGTAACTGGTCTCCTCTTCTTTCTGTATGTCTCGTTACCTTCTGTTACTTCTGTCTAATGAACGACCTATTCTCTGGGAGCTTAAATTTCTTTCTGTATTTCCCATTACCCGATGTTACTTCGTTCTAAGATCAAAACATAACTTGAAAAAAAAAATCGTATTCTTACTTTGTGATAACAGTCTTCGTCAATAACTAATTTTACTCATCTTCAAATAATGTAATCCGTTTGATATTTTCAGAATATATTATTATTTTTTTTTTTTTTTGTTCTATCACAGTCCTCTAATTTGATTGGGTGGTATTTATAGTGTGGGGTTCCGGGTTGCATCCTGCCCCCTTAGGAGTCCATCACTTTTCTTACTATGTGCGCCGTTTCTAGGGTCACACTCTTCTGCATGAGTCCTGGAGCTACTTCAGCCTCTAGTTTTTCCAGATTCCTTTTCAGGGATCTTGGGATCGTGCCTAGTGTTCCTATGATTATGGGTACAATTTCCACTGGCATATCCCATTCCTTCTTATTTCTATTTTCAGGTCTTAATACTTATCCATTTTTTCCCTCTCTTTCTCTTCAACTTTGGTGTCCCATGGTATTGCGACATCAATGAGTGATACTTTCTTCTTGATTTTGTCAATCAACGTCACGTCTGGTCTATTTGCACGTATCACCCTATCTGGTCTGATACCATAGTCCCAGAGGATCTTTGCCTGATCGTTTTCTATCACTCCTTCAGGTTGGTGTTCGTACCACTTATTACTGCATGGTAGCTGGCGTTTCTTGCACAGGCTCCATTGGAGGGCTTTTGCTACTGAATCATGCCTCTTTTTGTACTGGTTCTGTGCAAGTGCCGGACATTTGCTTGCTATGTGGTTTATGGTTTCATTTTTCGTATTGCATTTCCTACATATGGGAGAGATGTTATTTCCATCTATCGTTCTTTGGACATATCTGGTACTTAGGGCCTGATCTTGTGCCGCTGTTATCATTCCTTCAGTTTCCTTCTTGAGCTCTCCCCTCAGTAGCCATTGCCACGTGTCATCGCTGGCTAGTTCTTTAGTCTGTCTCATGTACTGTCCGTGCATTGGTTTGTTATGCCATTCCTCTTTTCTGCTTGCTCTTCTCCTGTCTCTGATATTTTATGGGTCTTCGTCTACTTTTATCAGTCCTTCTTCCCATGCACTCTTTAGCCACTCGTCTTCACTGGTCTTCATATATTGCCCCAGTGCTCTGTTCTCGATGTTGACGCAGTCAGTCCTCTATGCTTAGTAGTCCTCTCCCTCCTTCCTTTCGTGTTATGTATAGTCTGTCCGTATTTGCTCTTGGGTGTAGTGCTTTGTGTATTGTCATATGTTTCTTCGTTTTCTGGTCTATGCTGCTAAGTTCTGCCTTCGTCCATTCCACTATTCCTGCGCTGTATCTGATTACTGGCACTGCCCATGTGTTTATGGCTTTTATCATATTTCCGGCGTCGAGTTTTGACTTGAGTATCGCCTTGAGTCTCTGCATATATTCTTTCCTGATCGTGTCCTTCATCCCTTGATGTTTTATATCCCCTCCTTCCATTATTCCCAGGTATTTGTATCCCGACTCATCTATGTGCTTGATGTTGTTCCCATCTGGAAGCTTTATCCCTTCAGTTCTCGTTACTTTGCCTTTTTGTATGTTGACTAAGGCGCATTTTTCTATTCCAAACTCCATCCTGATGTCCCCAGATACAATCCTTACAGTCTGGATTAGGGTATCTATTTCCTTGATGCTCTTACCATACAGCTTGATGTCGTCCATGAACATCAGATGGTTAATTCTGTTGCCTCTTTTCTTGAGTTGGTACCCAGCATCCATCTTCTGCAGTACTTTTGTCATGGGAATCATGGCTACTACGAAGAGCAGTGGGGACAGTGAGTCGCCCTGGAAGATCCTTCTCCTGATATTAACCTCTGCTAGTCTTATTCCAGAGCTTGTAAGTATTGTATTCCAGTTGCGCATGTATTTTTGAGGAAGCTGATGGTGTTTTCCTCTGCCCCATATATTTTCAGGCATTCTATTAGCCATATGTGTGGTACCATGTCGAAGGCTTTCTTATAGTCTATCCATGCCATGCTTAGGTTGATTTTCCTTCTCTTACTGTTCTTCATTACCATTTTGTCTATCAGGAGCTGGTCTTTTGTGCCCCTACACTTCCTTCTGCAGCCTTTCTGTTGGTGGGGGATGGTGTTTGTATCCTCTAAGTAGTTGTATAGCCTTTCGCTGATGATACCTGTTAGTAACTTCCACATTATTGGTAGGCAGGTGATAGGCCTGTAGTTACTGGCTATATTTCCTTACTCTTGTCTTTCTGGACAAAGGATGTTCTTCCTGTGGTCATTCGTTTGGGCGCATGGTGATTTGTGATACAATGCTGGAGTTGTTCTGCTATTCATTATTATTATTATTATTATTGAACAAAGGAACCTCCGTAACGAGGCTATAATATTGACAATCAAAAGCCACAGTAGTGTTAAAATATATTATTGTACAATAGTAAAAATACAAGGAGAGACTTTCAGATACTGCTCCGTATCCCTCTTCAGTCCTACTGACGGTCAAACAATGGAGGGAGCGTTACAACAGTGTGAAAAAAAAAAAAAAAAAAAAAAAAAAAAAAAAAAACTGGTCCAAGGCGGATGGATTTAAGTGTTGGTCAGGTAATCCCTGTTCGGTTGTTTCTGTTGGCGAGACGGTTGGAACGGCGAAGTGGTCGTTCAGGTGATTCCAGCTCAGCAGACACTCCATTGGTGCCATGACTTGAAGCTATAGTAACCTTAGTCATCTGGGATAAAAGAGAGGTGGGAGCAACATCAGGGGTCTCACAATCACCAGACACATGAATCCTAAAATCGTTGACAAAGTGACCGAAAGTCTCTCCTTGTATTTTTACTATTGTACAATAATATATTTTAACACTACTGTGGCTTTTGATTGTCATTATTATTATTATTATTATTATAATTATTATTATTATTATTATTATTATTATTATTATTATTATTATTATTATTATTATTATTATTATTATTTATTTATTTATTTATTTATTTATTTTTTCTCTATCACAGCCCTCCAATTCGACTGGATGGTATTTATAGTGTGGGGTTCCAGGTTGCATCCTGCCTCCTTAGGAGTCCATCAAACTTTTCTTACCATGTGCGACCGTTTTATAATAAATAATTGATAATTATTTATTAATTAATTTATTATTATTTATTTTATTATTATTATTATTATTTTTATTATTTTTTATTGATTAATTTTATTGATTATTCAGAAATAAACCCTATTCATTTGGAACAAGCCTATATGGGCCATTGCACTGAAATTCAAGTTTCCAAAGGATATGATGTTCATTCGAAAGAAGTAACAGGAGGTAGAAGGAAATACTGAAAGAGATGATCAGTTATAAGAAGACAAATAAATGAAGAAATAAATAAATAAAAAAGCAATTAAAGTATCTTCTTGTATATTTCCGTTCCCTTATTCCTTCTATTTCTGATCCGAATAACGGCAGAAAAATAGTATCTATCAGTTGTTAGAAAAACAAATTAGTTAAGAAATTAGTAACTAGATCAATGGAAGGGTAAGTAAAGTATCGTCTCTTTAATATTTTCATTTTCTTTTTTCTTTCTATTTCTGATCCTAATAACAACAAAGTATCTTTCAGTTATTAGAAAAACAGATAAATTAGGAAATTAATAAATAAATAGATAAAAATGTTAGTAAAGTATCTTCTTTTATATTTCCATTCTTTTTTATCCTTCTATTTCTGATTCAAATAACAAGAGCAAAATATTAGGAAAACCAATAAATAAATAGATGAATAGAATTGCAAGTAGAATATTTTCTTTTTATATTTCCGCTCCCTTTTTTCCTTCCATTTGTGATCCGAATAACAACGGAGAAATATATTTCCCTTGATAAGAAGAACCAATAGATTCTCTCTTCACGGCGATACAAATACCCCTCCATTTATTCGGATTCTGTCTGTCTTGGGAGGTGAGGAAATCCACCCCCCCCCAACCCCTCCCCCCCACCACCACCAACCCCTCCCCCTCCCAAACAATACAGACCTATTACTTCGTCTTTTCTTTCCAGCATTTTTGGCTGAATTATTTTCTTCTTTTATTGTTTTTTCCTTTTTTTATTTTTATGTTTTTTCATGACTTTTCGGCTTGATTCTTTTTTTTTATTTTTTATTATTTCGGACTAAATTCTTTTTATTTTATTTTATTTTTTTTTTACTTTTTTATGATCTTTTCTTTTTATATCTTTTGCCAGAATCTCTTTTCATTGTTTTTTATGTTTTGTGTATGAATTTTGGCTTAATTCTTTTTCCATAAGTTTTCCTTGTCTTTTTTTTTTGTACGGGACTAATTTTTTGTCTGTATCTTATGGTTTTCATTATTATTATTTCGGACTAAAATAATCGTCTTTACGTTTTTACAAGGGTTTTTATTCTAATTTTGAACTAAAAAAAAAATAAAGTCTTTTTCACACTTACCTGTAACTTGTGTTTTATTATTATCAATCTGGGTTAAATAAATTAGTTAATTTTTTTCAACATAGTTTTTTTTATTATTTTGGAGTAAATTTTAAATTTTGTTAACTTATGGTATTTACTATTAATTTGGACTAAATTAACTTCAGAAGCAACCATTTATCTAGAAGTTCTCAAGTAAATTCAGATAAGAATTTCAGAATTTCATTATTTGGGATGCGCGGAAGCTCGCTATTCTGCCCTGTACTGCAGTCTCTCTCTCTCTCTCTCTCTCTCTCTCTCTCTCTCTCACACACACACACACACCACGACCTTACAGACCTTACAGGTTCCATAACAAAAAACTGCCTTTTCAACTCAAGTTTCTAAGAACGAGGCTTAACTAATCTTGAGGCTTTCCTGTAGTCCAAGACGAGCACCCCACCCCCCATTTAGAATGGGATAAGGGTGGAAGAAGGATTCCTATATGAGAGAGAGAGAGAGAGAGAGAGAGAGAGAGAGAGAGAAGATATATGCCTCTCTGAGGTAATCTTTGCGTCACCAAGGTGAGTTCTCTCACATATACCGGGGGAGGTAGGAAGACTTGCCGGGTTACTATAGAGAGAAAAAAAGAATAAGAGAAAGAGAGAGAGAGAGCTGTGATTGTCCTGTATTCGGTCCAAGAGTCAGTCGCCTCACCTCTAATGTCTACCAGAGAATTGCTGATGCATCTTCCGGTATATTTTGCATCTTCCAATCTCGGATGGTCTGGGATGCAGCTTAGATATTTGTCGAGCTTATTCTTAAACACATCTGCACTCACTCCTGATATATTCCTCAGATGAGCTGGCAACTCACTGAATAGACGCTGCATTGTCGATGCTGGTGCGTGGTGTCCTGTGTGCTTTCCTTATTTTTCCTGGTATAGTTTTGGGCACTATTAATCCACCTCTGCTTAGAGAGAGAGAGAGAGAGAGAGAGTAGTAGATAACCCTAGTGTATTCGCAATGCAACCTTCTCAACTCAAGTTTCTGAGAGAGAGAGAGAGAGAGAGAGAGAGAGAGAAAACAACGTATTCGTGCGTAAGGCATTTGACGGAGCGGGTCGTGGGTTGGTTTGGGGAATTTGGGGGTTGCTGGGGGGGGGTGAGCCTTCCATCCTTATCACCTGCCACATCGCATTCACAGCGATTAAGAACCGCGGGCGTTCCTTGTATAGATGAGACAACACCGCTTGAGAGAGAACAACAACACCTCGTTTGTTTTCCCCTTTGCGGTTGTTTCAAAATTTCTCTCGGATGAGAGTTTTCAAGACTGATGTGTTGACGATGAATAATGATGATTAGTTGGACATAAAAAAAATCATATTATACATACCTACATAAATACTACTATACATACATACATACATCATACATACTACATACATACATACCAACATATATTATACTATATACTTTGTTTGTTTTTTTGTTTTTTTCTCAGGTTACTTTTTTTCAAAGGGATTATTGTGTCCATTTATTCTCTCAGGCAATTTATATATATATATATATATATATATATATATATATATATATAGTATATATATACATATATATATATATATATGATATGTATATATATATATATATATATATATATATATATATGTGTGTGTGTGTGTGTGTGTGTGTGTGTGTGTGAGTGAGTGTGTATACAGTCATTTTTCTTTTTTTCTTATATTTTGTTATTTTTTTCTAAGGTTAGTTTTTTTACAAAAGGATTATTGTGTCCATTTATTCTCTTAGGCAATTTCGGTCTGTCTCTGGGGGAATTTTCACTCTTTGTCTATATTACAATTGTAATCTTTCACCTCAAGACAACATGCTTCCCATTTCCTATAGGCCCCCAAATTTTTAAAGATAAAACGTTACAGGAAAGACAAAGTCACACACACACACACACACAAACTGGGTCTATCCTTTACTATATACACAATTCTTATGACTATTTTTTAAAGTAAAGTTAATGCCTAAGTTTTTTGTTTTTTTTTAATGTTACCGTTGTTTATAATATTTTCAATGAGTATGTTTTAATTTTACAGAATGATGGTGCTCTGAGATTATGTGCGAAACGTTTCTCTTTGTAATAAACCATAAACCATGGATTTTATGATGTTTTTTATGGACCCTGCGTTTACCGATGTAAATATATATATATATATATATATATATATATATATATATATACTATATATATATATATATATAATATATATTATATATATATATATATATATATATATATATATATATATATAAATATATATATATATATATATATATATATATATATATATATATATATATATATTATATATATATATACCCACCAAATGAAAATGCATAAACTTGAAAACTTTCGAGTAATCTTTAAATACAGAATAGAGCCCAGTACATCACAAATTTAACGAATTAAAAATACAAGCTACAAATAAAGATGAAATATTGGGAAAACCTACATACTATCGCATGTTTTTAAAAGTAAGGAAATGATATAACGGATAACAAAAATGATTGGCATAAGGAATCGAAATGGATATTATATAAGGGGGAAAAAACATGAAATATAAGCAAACAATAAAGACAGCTCTTGCGATAAAGAAGAGAAAAGCGACCGCAGGCAGAATGAAGATGATGAAAAAGCAACAATCACGAAACATTACAGAGACGTGGAAATAAATCTAACAAAAAAAAAGGGTATAAACAAAACAACGACTAAAAAAAATAAATCGCATTACCGCGAGGTGGCGTAAGAAACATTATTAAAGGCGACGAAAACGATTCTGCGAGAGGAACGAGGAATGAACTACGGACCGCCCACTAACACCTCCCCCCCCCCTCCCTCCCTCACCACTGGTCCAGTGCAACCCTTCCCTGGACCTCCTACAAACCCTCCCCACCTAGTGACCCTGACCAACCCATCCCGGGACGGGACAACCCCCTCCCCCTCCTCCTCCTCCTCCTCCTACTCCCCATCTCTCCTTCCACTCACGATCCGTTCCACCGTCCCATTGTCCATCTTGTCCGCCAACACTTAGCCATTCCACCTATTCCTTGCCGGATAATATTTATGAGCTGTAATTACATGCACGCCCGCGCATAATGACCGCGAAAGTCTCGCTCCTTTTCGCTCGGTCCCAGCGAGTGTTTCACGCAGCGGGACGAAGCCGGACGGAGGAACGTGGAACGGAGGGACGGTTGATCATCCTGGCAGTCCTGAGGAATGGTGTGAGGATAATGGGCAAGACACAAAGGTCAAGGTTAAGAAGATAGGACATGAAGGAGATAACGATAAAAGTGGGAGATGAGATAATGGCCGAGTTAAAGAGATACGTAGGATTTGGACGATGGTCTGCCCTGGGATCAAACGCATTTTTTTAACGGCTGAAGCCTAAGCATAAAGTGAGAAAGAGAGAGAGAGAGAAGAGAGAGAGAGAGAGAGAGATACGGGAATCTGGAAGGAGATTTCGACTCGAGGTGGAAATCTTTCGGTCGAAAAAATATCTTTCTGATGAAAGGAAGATCTTTTGATTTTTATTAAGAATACTATTTATGATTTACTCCATAAGGTAATATACAGTCAGAATAACTTGGAGTTGAGGTTCATTTGATTCCTGCTCAGTTAATGAATAGTTAAATCATTAATCAGTACTCATTGCTTTGTCAAAATGACTTGATAGTTGAAGCTCATTTGATTCCTTTATTTAGTGAATAAATATTAAAAAATGTTTTAAATAATTGCAGTGGTTATTACTCAATCTATACAACTACTTAAAAAGTGACACAGTTACATCACACATCGATTCGTCCAGAAATTACTGCTTGAAAATCATGCCAAAAAAACAAATAATAATAATGAATGAATAAATGCAACCCGGCAAAATAAATCTTTTACAAAATAAATTATAAAAGTGGCTGACCCGGAAGAAGACCTTTCTCTCTCTCTCTCTCTCTCTCTCTCTCTCTCTCTCTCTCTCTCTCTCAAAAAGAGAAAGAGAGATAGAAAGAATTATATATATACATATTATACACCTTTCCCAAACCAAATAATAAAAGAGCCACTTTGACCCGGAAGAAGTCCTCTCTCCCCCTCCCCCCTAACACCCCCTCCCCTCCCCCGCACACCCCCCCCCTCCAGTGAAAATGGAAAAGAAAATAAGAAAACCCAAGAAAATAACGAAGGAAAACGAACAGGTTACATTTACTTTTTTTATATATATACTTCTCGGGGAGAGTCTGGGTATGATTGCCGTGTGTACAGAGATATCTCCAGCAAGCAACAAACATCTCGGTGATTACGTTGATGCGTTTTTCTTTGCTTGTGCGAGTTTGTTCTCGTGTTTTTTTTTCGTTTGTTTGTTTTGTTTGTTTGTTTCGTTTGGCTGCCACTACGAAACTTTCGACGGTGTGTTTATCAGACAAGAAATTCTCTCTTCGCTCGAAATTCTTTCTGCGAGAGTATTTTTTCCTCTCTCTCTCTCTCTCTCTCTCTCTCTCTCTCTCTCTCTCTCTCTCATCTCGTCTCTCGTCTCTCTCTCTCTCTCTCTGCTTCTTATTGTCGTCTCCTGTTGTTTTTCCCTCGCTCTGTTCTCTCTTTTATTCTTTTCCTTCATCTTTAGTTTAATTTTCTGCTCTCTATTTCCGAGAATTCTTTTCCCCCTTTTGCCTCTCTCTCTCTCTCTCTCTCTCTCTCTCTCTCTCGGTCGCTGCTTCTTATTATCGTCTTTCCATTTCGGTGTTATTTCTCGCGCTGTGCTCTCTCTCTTTCTTTCATTCTGTTCTTTTATCTTTCGTATAATTATCTTAGTTTTTCTCAGATTATTCTCTCACGTTTCTTCAATCTTTCCTATTTACCTTTTTCGTTTTTATATTTTTTTCTTTTTCACATTTGACTCTCTTAATTTTCTCTCTTTTAGTCTCTTCCTTTCTCCTCTGGTTTTTTTTTTTTTCTTTTTTTTACTACTTGTTTCTCTTTTTCCTCTGTTTTCATTATTTCCCCTTTTTATTGTCTCTTTTTTGTTTTCTGTGCCTTACCTTCCTTTCTCTTAAGTCTCCTTCGTATTATTGTCCCTCTCTTCTCTCCTAATTTTTATTAATTTTCCTTCTATTTTCCTCGTTTTCTGTCTTTTTAATCTTTCTCTTTATTGCGACAATTTTCTCTATTATTTACGCTATATTTCTTTAATAATCCTCATTTTTTTTATCGGTTCTTTCAAATCTCCCTTTCTTTATTGTCCTTGTATTCTCCCCAATCGCACTAATTCACGTTTTCTTTTTTCTCTTATTTTCTATGTCCTTTCAAAATTCTATCTTCATCGCTGTTTTCTTTCGTATTCACTCTTAATTTTCCTTTGACTTTCCTCATTTTCCTGTCGTTTATATTTACCACTCATTATTCTCTGACTTCTCTTGCTCATGTTTCTTTTATTCCTCAAAATTATCTGTTCTCCTCCTCTAACCAGCCAACCTAAGGTTGAGTATCGCGTATTCGAGTTTACAGTAAATTTACTCTCTATCTCTCTCTCCTCCTCTCTCTCTCTCTCTCTCTATATATAATATAATTATATATATATAATATATAGAGAGACGAGAGAGAGGAGGAGAGAGAGAGAGACGAGAGGACGAGAGAGAGAGAGAGAGAGCAGGAGAGGAGGGTTACTGAAATAACATTAAGATGAGAGAGAGAGATTTATCAACACAATCAATATTACATATATATATATATATATATATATATATATATATATATATATATATATATAATATATATATATATATAAATATTGATTGTGCTGATAAATCTCTCTCTCTCATCTTAATGTTATTTTCAGTAACCCTCTCTCTCTCTCTCTCTCTCTCTCTCTCTCTCTCTCTCTCTCTCTCTCTCTTTTCGTTCTTCTTTTCTTCTTCTTCTTCTTCTCCTCCCAGTTGCTCTGAAGTGACCAATCACATCTTGGATACGTACTTCAAATCAACTACTAAAGCAACATCTGGCAACTTTCCCCGCCTGCATTGCCATTGGCCATTGAATATTCAACGACCGAAGTTTTGCGAAAATGCTTATGCGGAACCAAACTTCAAATGATTGGGTTCTGGGAACGAATATAAGATTAAATGGCTGTTTAGTCATATTTTTTCCTTTGTTTTTCTAGCATTTCCTTGAACAGTAATGATTTGGGATTTCAAAATGACAGGTTGATGTACTACAATGGATTGCTTGTATTTACTTGTAAAGACGGATCCACCAAGATTAAGTAAAGTTCACATGTCGCTGTGTAGTGTATATTCTTTAGATGGTTATATGCGTCTTGGTAAAGGATCATTAAAATGAAGATTATAAATTATCAAAATTATAAAATCTATGATGAAATATCATTCAAAATTTTAAAAGCAATCGTGGAAGATGTAGTGTTAAAAACAATTTCCAACGGCATTGAGCTTGTACAGACTTTCGCTATATTTTTTCTTTGTTATATTCTCCTTTATTATCAGTGCATACGTACTAAAGTTTTCAAGTTTATTTTAGTAATTCATATTCACTCTCATAGTCAGGTCCCTGAAGAAGGCTCCCAAAGACCAGGTATGTAATATGATATGATATTTGATATTTATTATTCCGTGGTATAGATTTTTATATCTTTAAAAAGAACGATTAGATAAATATATTTAATGGCACTGAATTTGGGATCTTAAAAAGGAATAATAATGTAAATAATGTGTGATGGTATTGATTTTGAGATCTAAGAATGGTCTTTGAGCCGTGAATATGGTATTAATTTTTCATGAGAAATATTACAATGAACGTAAAAAGAAATACATACTGAAAGCGAATTTACAATATTTTCACAAATTTCATTCACGAATTTATTGTATAATAAATGGGAATAACGTAACTGCCTAAATTGTCAAAGCAATGGCTAACCAGTAACACATCATTTAGAGAATCCTTTTGAAAAATGCCATAGTTGACTCACTTAAAAAAAAAAAGACACACACACACACACAAAGAGCTTCGGTACAAAATATATATAATCCCGGGAATTGACAAACCCAATCTATGACAATTTGCAGAATTATGTCAGCTAAACAATCCCACATAAAAAAAAAATCCACTCGCCCCGTGACGTCACAGATAGCCAAATCCATAAGGGATATTTCCTGCAAACACGGCTGCTATTCGATCACATCAGCCAGCACTTTGTAACTGAATCCTTTATACTCCGTGACGCTTTCGAATTCATGTTATAGTTATGCCTTCTGTCGTGTCCTGTTAAAAATCGCACTCGGAGTTGAACGCGGCCCGATAACATCGTGCGAATTTTTTTTTTTTTTCAGTCGAATTTTGTGCGTGATTTGCGATGTCTGTCATTTCACTTTTTGAAGGGACGAGACTAGCAGGCAATGTTAGTGCTAATGGTATAATCGAACAGACAGAGAGAAAGGAAAAAAGAAAGAGTAAATATTTCCTTTAACTCAACAACTACTCCCACAAGCGCCATAGGAATGAATCTTAAAACATAAACAAAATAATGTCAGTATCTCGGTAACATTAAATTTGCAGTTGATTTCAGTATGCTTTTCGTGTTGAAAATTTTAAGGAAGCTTAGAGCACAGCACAAAAACTCCAATATCGAGTTATGGCGCAAGAGAGATGCTGATTACATTCCCTCCGGACGGGTTAAGCTCTAAGTTGTCCAAAAATAAAAGAAATAAATAAACGAATAAATGAAAAAAAATAAAAATGCGCCTTGACTCATTCATTCCACAGTATTTCATTGTCCTGCCCCACCCCTACCCCCAAGCAATTCATGTTGATAACTTTATCAACCCTTTACCCACCAAAATCTGAATGGTGATATGCTCACAGGTGGGACTTAGGTAAACGAACGTTTGCCAGTAAAACTCCGCACTAAATCAGCAACTGTCTCCAGTAAGTTAACTTTCACTGACTAAATGGAGTGTCATCCTAATCATTACCTGAGGTAAGTTAACTTTCACCAATTAAAATCTGCATCCTTTCTTTCTTTGCACAAATCTTCAGCTGAAAACTCTTCAGACCATAAACCCAAGGGAATCATCTTGCCCAGAGAGACAAGTGACGTATATGAATGGGTGATAGATAAAGTCATAAATATGAGGGAATAGAAAATAAAACCGATACACCTGAATTCAGGAGACGTCAGTCCAGAGCAGGAATGAATTTACTTCTCGCTTAAATATTTGGCAATCGAAGGATTCCGCAAAGACTAGGGAAATTTTTCCACATTTTAGTTGTAGCCAAGATAAGACGCGTAGCCCCTGTCTCCTAGGAAACTGAGTAGTGTTATACCTAATACAAGAAATCGACACACTTATTGCAGCAGTAGCCTGCCTAGTGTAGCAAGCAAAAGCAGCTATAGTAGATTCACATCAACCTTGATTTTGATGTCTAGGCCCGTCCCTTATGACGCTCCTGATTGGCTGTTGATAAGCCAATCGCAGGGTCTTTCAGGAGAGGTGGAACATACATCCTGCCCATGTGAACTCTTGAAAGAGACTGAGAGTTTCCAGCCCTGCTATTGGCTTATCAACAGCCAATCAGGAGCGTCGTAATGGACGATCCTAGACGTCAAATGCACGGTTGATGTGAATCTACCATAGGTTAGGTAAAGGAGTGTGCAAAGATTGTTTATCGAATAAGATGACTGTGGTAGACCAAAATAGAGAAAGGAAAAAAATTATTTCAACAAAAAATTCTTAATTCATTTTACGTCTATGCCACAAGTTAACAATAAGAGTTGGCAGAATAAACTTGACTGATGGCAAAACTCAATTACAGGAGTATTTGATGTCCTCATTGGACGAGTGGGTTGTATACTCGCCTATCAATCTGGTAGCCCAGGTTCGCTCACCGCTGCAGCCAATGCAGAACAA
>NC_061110.1:102778512-102832724 GCF_015104395.2 Macrobrachium nipponense
TAATTTAATTATTATTTATTTATTATTATTATTATTATTATTATTATTATTATTATTATTATTATTGTATATACATATGCTAGAAAAATAAAACCTTTAGACGAAACAGGTACAAATGAATGAAAACAGACTGAGAGAATTGGGCTTGTTATTGAATATCCGAAAAACTTACGAACGCATTAATTCACGTTACTTACGTTTGACTGAGCAAAATTGCTGTAAAAGTTGTTTCAGGTAATGAAGCTTTTTATTTATTTATTTATTTAGTATTCAGTAAATGAAGCCTATTCATATGGAAGAAGCCCACAGGGCCCATTGATTGTAATTCAAGCTTTCATTGAATACTGTTCTCATTAGGTTGAAGCAAGAGGGAAAGGGAAATCATAAAATACTATTTAATAAATTGATAAAAATGTATTAAAATGCAGGAAGCATTGTATTACGGAGGTTTTTCAACCAGAGGTGGAAATAAAAAAAAATGAAAACAGCAAAATAATGTAAAAAATATTACGTGAGCGGGAACATTTTTTTATATAACATGAAAAAAATCACAGTTTGTCTTGATATGTAGTTTCTGTAAATCAGGATGCAAACACAACAAAGATAGGTAACCAACCTCTTAATAAGACGAATATAGGTACTGACTTTGTAAGACAAAGATAGGTACTTACCTTCTAAGACAAAGGTTGGTGACTTACTTTGTAAGACAAAGATTGAGAACTTTCTTTGTAAAACAAAGGTAGGTAACTTACTTTGTAAGACAAAGTTAGGTGACTTACTTTGTTAGACACATATGCTTAATTTAATTTGTAAGACAAGATAACTAATATACTTTGTAAGACAAAAATATGTAGCTTAATTTGTAATAAAAAAAAAAAAAAGCATGGCGGCCACAAAAAAAATAAAAATAAATATTGCATCACTTGAGTAAGAACACAAAAACCCCAATGTATAAACGCTGAAATATTTTATGATCCTAATTATTCATTTAGGTAAAAACAAGCATTTTCTCAACAAACAATCGTGGCTTTTCCAAAGCAAAAAGAATAAAAACAAAAACCAAAGATATTGGAAATGATTACACATGGACAGCAAAATTACTTACACGCAAAGAGTTCGAAGGACTCACCTGAGCCGAAAACAAAAACACAAACGAATTGCGCAAAAAAATCAAGTAAATTCTCAGAGCCTCCCCTGTCGAGAGGCATAAATAACATTCATAAATACCACAATTACCGTGCCATGCCTAATGTAGTCGACTAAAGCCTTTAAAAGAACGACCGGCCCTTAAAAGAACGACAGTCCTGGCCAATCAGAGACAACCTTGAACACGGGTTTGTAAACAGGTAATTACAGGGTCTGGGCGAGAGGGTTGTTTTAGCCGGTGCCGGCCCCTCCGGCAGCCTGTGGTGGATGGCCAGAAAATGATACGAGGAACGACAGAGGAAATTTTCAGACGAAGATAAACGGAGAGAGAGAGAGAGAGAGAGAGAGAGAGAGAGAGAGAGAGAGAGAGAGAGAGAGAGAGGTACTTCATTTTATGACAATCTTCATCTTCATTTTGATTTACGGAGAAGGAAATTGAGGGGCGGAAATAGACTTATCTTTATGGGAAGATTTTTTTTCAGTACAATAACATTTCACGTAGAGAATAAAAAAAAAAAGTGAGGAGAGGGAAAAGCTGAATGTAGAATTAAATTCAGAGATGACTCTCTTCTAAATTTTCTAATATATATATATAATATATATATATATATATATATATATATATATATATACTATATATATGTGTGTGTGTATGTGTGTGTGTACGAGAGACAGACAGAGGGAAATATAGCAATTAATTTAATTATTGAAATTTTTCTGGCGTATCAACTACCAAAGGTCAGAGAAGAATCATAATTTCTGTTCATACATGTCATACATAAACGCACTACATACATATACGTAGATAAGTATATATATATATATATATATATATATATATATATATATATATCTATATATATATGTATATATATTATTATTATTATATATATATATTATATATATATATACTATATATATATATATTATATATATATATATGTATATATATATATATGTGTTACATATATATATATATATATATATATATATATATATATATATATATATATATATAGAGAGAGAGAGAGAGAGAGAGAGAGAGAGAGAGAGAGAGAGAGAGAGAGAGAGAATGTACGCGGAATTTATTGTCAAGCCATAAACGTTGTATTATTCATGAAGCATCTCCTCTCATATTTTACTGAACGCAAGGGTGAACATTCAGACTTCATCTCGCAGTATTTTAAAGAAAAATATAAACAATTCCCAGGAATTTTTAAGGCTAGCTAAATGAGCATCTTTCCCTTCAGCTTTCTGCCGTTCGTCATCTCTAATAATAAGAATAGGGTGAGGGAAGATGAGGTAATTCTGATAACTCTAGGATTATTCTTCACGACTGATGAAAAGGGAGAAGAGAATCATTTCATTTGGGAGAAATCTTCTTGTTTCGGTGCAATTTGGATTCTCCATCACTGGTGATAATAATAATAATAATAATAATAATAATAATAATAATAACAGTAATAATAATATAATAATAATAATAATAATAATAATAATAATAATAATAATAATATAATCTGAGATGACTCAGAATGAAATTAACTCAAATTAGAATAATAATAATAATAATAATAATAATAATAATAATAATAATAATAATAATAATAATAATAATAATAATAATAATAATAATAATAAATGAATGAATAAATAAAAAAATAAATAAATAAAAAAATAAAAAATAAGCCAGTTGAATACCTATCTGGGAGAGAGAGAGAGAGAGAGAGAGAGAGAGAGAGAGAGGTTCGCGTTTTTGTGTAAGTTCGTTAGACTATTCAAGGATAATAATAATTAAACTATCAATAATAATAACAATAATAATACATAGTTCACGATTGTGTATAAGTTCGTCAGACTCCTCCCAAAGAGACATCACTGAAGTCGTGATAAGGTGAGGCTCATAATGACACTTTTTTTTTTTTTTAAGGATTTATTGAGTCACCTTTGACCTCTCTCCGAATTTACAGGCAGTACATTTGACAACGATAAGAATCTGCAAAAAAAATTTTGTCCTGTCTTCATTTGTTCCTTTCCAATTTTCTATTTATTATTATTTTATTATTATATATTTTTTATCTAATTTTTTTTCCAGACCGGTTTGTTAATTTTGTTCCGCAGTTTTGCTAACATTTAATGATTTTTCCAAATAAGTCGTTTTCTTTTTTTTAAGTACTTTATTATTCCCGAGAGAGAGAGAGAGAGAGAGAGAGAGAGAGACTCTGTGGAGCATATCTCTGAAAATAAAGATTAGCTACATAATTAATTTTATTTTTAATTATCTTATTATTTGTTCTAGAAAGAGAGAGAGAGAGAGAGAGAGAGAGAGAGAGAGAGAGAGAGAGAGAGAGAGAGAAAGAGTTCATGGATGATATATTTGAAAGTAAAGATTAGAGAAATCATTCATTTAATTATTAATTATCATTCGTTCTGAGAGAGAGAGAGAGAGAGAGAGAGAGAGAGAGAGAGAGTCTACGGATCATATATTTGAAGGTAAAGATTAGCGATATAATTCATATTATTTTTAATTATCTTATCATTCGTTCGTTCGCTCCTGAGAGAGAGAGAGAGAGAGAGAGAGAGAGAGAGAGAGAGAGAGAGAGAGTCTATGGATCATCTATCTGGAAGTAAAGATTAGCGAAATAAATCCTTATTTTTAATTATTTTATCGTTCGTTCGTTCGTTCGTTCGTTCGTTCGAGAGAGAGAGAGAGAGAGAGAGAGAGAGAGAGAGAGAGAGAGAGAGAGTCTACGGATCATATATTTGAAAGTAAAGATTAGCGATATAATTAATTTTATTTTTAATTGTCTAATCATTCGTTCGTTCGCTCTTGAGAGAGAGAGAGAGAGAGAGAGAGAGAGAGGCTATGGATCGTATGCCTGACACCAAATATCGTAGTTGTTTGTGCGTTTGTTTGTGCGCGTCTGCATGCCTTTGTTTAATGATACGTGTAAAAGACCTTGCTTACGTTTTGATGAGGAGCACTGTATCAAATATCTAATATTATATCGATGCATCTTGTTTTTGCTTAATGGAGCAGGGTAGTATATTCGAAGCCATTACACTACACACGTTACATTACACTATGTTTGTCAACACTTAGTCGTAATGCATCTGTGTTTCGAGACGATGCTTTGAATTTGAAAACAATGTAAATGATATGTACCAACTTAAAATATTCAAGGTTGCACTCGGAACTGAAAGTTTTGTTATGGATACTACAGAAAGAACACTTAAGGATTGTGTTTATTTATTTTTTTTTTTTTTACTATAAGAAAATAACATGATATGCCGTTACACCTCGGTAAAGAGACGTGTCACTGTTTGATGAAATTTTTCAAAATGAAAAAACAAAAATAACAGATTTATGATCGTCAAAATGAAGAAGAAGAAGAAGAAGAAGAAGAAGAGGAGGAGGAGGGGGAGGAGGAGGAGGAGGAGGAGGAGGAATACTGATACAAGAATAAATGAAACAAGAACAATTAACGTCGAAAATATGTATCAAGATAAAACAGGCCTACAGGCAGGATATTGCCACTAATAATAATAATAATAATAATAATAATAATAATAATAATAATAATAATAATAATAATAATAATTCACGTTAAGAGGAGAAAATATAAACGCCTGAAAGTAAAAGTAAAAAACAAAAAAAAAAAATTCAAACGACATTCTATCCACTAAAATACATTTCATCATCCCACTCCCCCTGAAGTGGCAGAGCTTAAACAGTGGGTTATTTTGTGGATGAATAACGATCATTACGCAGACACCCTAATTCTTTCAATCGCTTTCCATTAAAAAAAATGAATGGGGCTTCCTAAAGAACTGGCTTTGTAATGGATTTTCTGTTTCGCTTTAAACGAGTCTATATATATATATATATATATATATATATATATATACATATATATATATATATATATATATATAACTCACTTTCATATTGTAAGCTTCCATTTTCGTGGATAATGACGCAGAGAAATTTTATTTAAAAAGTGAATAAATAGATGAATAAATACAAAAACTTAGCCAAATATATGCAAAGACCTCTAATTCGTTTTCGCTGTTAATTTTTCTCTGTTCATTTATGTCTGTGTACAAACACACACACACACACACACACACACACACACATATATATATATATATATATAATATATATATATATAGATATATATATATATATATATATATACATGTGTGTGTTTGTACACAGGCTAAATTAACAGAGAAATTAACAGCGGAAACGAATTAGAGGTCTTTGCATATATTTGGCTAAGTTTTTTGTATTTTTTCATCTATTTATTCACTTTTAAATCAAATTTCTCTGCGTCATTGATCCCCAAAAATGGAAGCTTCATAATATGAAAGTTGTTATCTAAATATATATATTTATATATATAATATATATATGTATCTATATATAATATATATATATATAACAGATATATATATATATATATATATTTATAGTTATATATATATATATATATTTATATATATATATATCAAGACTCGTTTTAAACGCGAAACAGAAAATCCTTTGCAAAGCCACTTCTTTAGGAAGCCCCATTCATTTTTCTTTTTTTTTTAATGGAAAGCGATATATATTACATACATACATAGATATATATATATATATATATATATATATATATATATATATATAGGATATATACATACACACACGCATGCCAGTACCTACATTTATATGCTGCGTTTTCCAGTACGATTTTATGACAAAGCATCGACATATGAAAGAACATACTTTGCATAAAAATCCCCCAAAAATTTTCCATTTCACTCTTTGGCTCTTAAAAACAAATATCAGGGCAATGTTGCGGGGTGAGGTGGTGGTGGGGTGTGATGGGGGGGTGTTGCGGGATCATTTTGTCGCAATTCATAACCGTCTATTTACCCTACAAGTTCCATTGTTTTGGAAATGTCGAAATGATAATTGCCGTAGTCTCGTTGGCATTCGACCCTTTGTCGCGCCATAAAGGCCAGGATGTGTTTTGTGTGATGTCAATGAACGGAATCCACAACAGTGATCGGGGAGTTATATAGTATACAGTATGTCGCGCGCTATCCAGCCAACGAGCGTGGGAATAAATTTGCTTTTTTCACTCGTTTACGAATGCGAATATCATTGTTTGTTCTTCAGTTTTCAAAAATTGCGAATAAATCTGGTTTTTGTTCGGCGCAATTAGGTGGCAAATAATGGTGATAAATTAGGATCGAATGCCTGATTGAAAGAATGGCTTGTTCTGTTTGCGTTCGACCCCCTCTCTTGTTATTATTATTATCATTAATTTTTTTCGTGATAGTTGAGAGGGAGTGTGGTGGGCGTCTGGTATGTGAGGGGAAATTCCCCCCTTCCAATAAAGCCATGGTAATGTAATGGTTGTGAAGCTTATGGTTGGGCTACTGATAGACTTCCTTTTGTGGTCACATTGTGCTGCTTCAATGACCAATTCTGAAAGGCAACACAAATGTTTCCTTTCTTTTAGCAGGAGTTGCTAATTTTGTCCTTTTTATCACATTAAATTGCCTTTAGTGTGTCCGTGTTATTTTCATTTAGATTTATCAATAAAGGGTTATGAGCTAAAGACTTTATTTGAGAATAGCTGTTTTATTTATATACCTAAAAAAACATTTATTTCTGGTAATGAACTGAGCTTTGGATCAAAATTTAAACCTTTCACAGAAAATTATTTGTTCCTAAAATTTTATTTTTGGGCTGGTTTGAGGGTGGGGGGGGAATCATTTAAATTTCTGACTTTTCAAGTTTGTTACAAGCCCTTTCAACATGTAGCATATTACTTCCAGCTAATGTACAAACAGTCTTCAAACAGTAACAATTTGGATTAATTAAGACTTAATTTTCGTTCAGGTGGAAAGCAAAACACTTCAGATCATGATCAAGTTTTGTATTTGCCCTGGAAAAAATTATGGATGACCTCAGTATGACTGAGGTTGATATAAAACAACCTTTGAACTTTATTTTCTACCACAAATGTTAATGAATGAAAGGCCTTTTGTCATTTTTGAAAATAAATGTTACAAAAGTTATACACTGATAGGAATTGTTTTCATGGATTATACTACCTTGTGTTACATGGACAATGGACAATTAGAACGCCAATGACCAAAGGTTGTTTCGAAAACCACGGTGCAATTGTAGTGTTAGTGATTATTAATGAGAACAGTTTTCCCAAGCCATTGTCATTCCCTCCTATCTGGTTGAAATATGTCATTCAGAGATTTCTGAAGGATGTTCCTTTTTGACAAAAAGAAAATGGCAAGCGTTTACGATCTTCCGTTTGCTGCTCAGTACGAAAGAATCTGGTTGTTTTCTTTTGCCTAAACAGCTCTTTGTATTGTTTCTTATTCATGCTCTAATTCATTTTCACTTTGAGTCTTATAATATATATACATATATATATATATATATATATATATATATATATATATATATATATATATATATATATATATATATATATATATATATATATATTAATTCCGAGGTAGAGCGATTAGATATTAAAGGACATTGTAGCTCGATATATATATATATATATATATATATATATATAATATATATATATATATATATATATATATATATATATATATATATATATATGGATGTATATTACCTCTTTATGTTATGAAAGCAGAAATGTGATATCCAGCTTTTAGCTAGGTATCATGATAAATTTCTCGTTATTTATTTACTTCCCCGTCCTTATAATGATAATTTCCACAGGAAAAACAAACAAATAACACTCTCTGTGCATGTTTTTCCCCCAAATTCCTGCACCTTTATTGAAAAATCGTTAGGTAGTATTTTTTTATGCCACAACCATTGGTGGCTTAGCGTTATATTACGCAGTCACCCCTGAATAAGATGCTTGAACGTAAGTTTTCGTGGAACTGATGTTTTAGTTGAACTAAATTTCCAAGTTGGTCAGTAAAAGAATAATGCGAACTTTAATTAGATTTCAGTAAAGCTCAATAGTATTTTGCTCGCAAAAAAAAAAAAAATGTCAATTACGCCACTGGCATCTAACTACAAAATTTTGCTTACTTTTAACGTAAGTTTTCTGTGGTGACTTTACGTTCATTTTCTTTGAGTTATTGTAGTTATGCGGTAATACTACGTTCAATGGATTTGGTCTTGTGCAGCAACTTACCATTTCTTCATTTACTATTCAAGCCATAATTTGAAGTCTGTGGTGATATTTAGGGAAAGATGCATTTCCTGCTGAGGCCAAAATTGCCTAACCAAAATACTTTCAGGGAGGAGTTCAAATTAGACGGTATAGAAATATGAGTCATAATAGTTTTTATTACTAGAGTTGTTGTTCGCTAACCTTGGATCTTGTCGTCAAAAAGTATTGTATATATGTAGTAGACAAGAGGAATATTAATGGTTATGAACGAACTGAGATCTAATAACATAACAGTTTCCAAAGCTGGTGGACATTTGTACTTACAATATCCTAGACGCATAATTGTCAAGGATATAATCCACAAATAATGGCTATTTTCAACAATACCTATAATCTGATAGCTTTACGGAAAGCTAGACTTCTCTTTTCCAAACAATCCAGTTACAGTTTCATATTCTTCTCCAAGTCAATAGACCTACCCTGTAATATCTTGTCAACACCATTGGCCTCGGAGAAACCGGACTACTTGATTATTAGCTTCTGAAATACAGTTTTTTAATTATTGATGATAATTAATCGAAACATTGTAAATAGAGACCGCATCCAGATTACGATCCCTCCCGAATCATTATTCCACAGAAATATTTCCTGAAATCTAAACATTTTTAATTTTAATCTGGATGGATGGATGGATGTATGAGTTTTAGGGCAAAGGCCCAGGCACTGAGGCCAAAGAAGCTATTCAACGCCATATTTTTTTTTTTTTTCTTTTAAATCTGAAAACCTAATTCGTTGGACATTGAAACAGTTAACGCGGCAGCTATGCAGACACCCTTCGTAGCTTAAGCACTAGCAGTGAATGGGTAACAAAGACACTAGATTTACATTTTTTTTTTTTGTTTTTTTTTTTTTTTTTTTTACTTATTCTTGAGATAACTATCTCCATAGGCCACAATGTCTGCAGTAGCTTTCCGAGACCTCACTAAACAAACATTTACATATATCCGTACATAGTTCCATCAGCGAGTCATCTAATTCCTTTGGTTGGGTAAAAAAAAATATTCACTACCATTGACATGTTAATGAAATTTCTTCGTAACATTTTGGAGGAAGAATGGAGGCCAAATCAGATCGTGTTTTCTTTGTTATGTCAATTAATATAATTTCAAACTATCTTTAAAGAGACCCCTTATTATATAGGCAACTGATAGTATATAACAATATGACTGAAAATATTTCAGAACTTTTGGTGAAAATTATGTAGAGATTAAGGGAAGTAATGTTGAATTAAAATGTCATAAATTTTCCCTTTTTCCAGAGAGAGATGAATTACATAGAAATAATATTAGTTGAGAAAAGACTGGATATTAGGTTTAACAGGTTTTTGCCCTAGTTTCAAGTTGTTGAACTGCAAACTTTTAACGTTAAATCAAATGCATCTCAACAATTGTAAATTGTTAAGAGCTAGCTTTATATGATTATGGGCAGTGCTACTTGAATGGTTATTTCCCTTTATTGTTTATACTGATAACTATATTGTGGAGTTAGATCCCTTATTAAGGAACTTCCATTTATAACCTAGATATTGTCAGTTTTATCACATACATGTTTTATATATTGTTTGACTGCATTTATTAGTATCTATCCAATAATAATATCTAGTTCATTATTTCATATCTTCAACACGTACTTAAATTAGCAGATATTTAAATACCTCTCATTTGTGTACTTTGAGACTGCGTTCACTGTTGTTCTCAATAAAGAGCAAAGCAAATACTATACAGAGTTCTTATAAGCTTGATTTCTTTACTTCCAAGAAATAAATTGTTAAAAGGTAGATTTCATATTATATCTCCTGGTATTTCTAGATTTAGAAAGATTTCTTTTTTCCACTTTTAAGATTTTCTCTAAGCTGACTATAAGATACTCTATGGGCAGGGTAAGTAAGAGGCACTATTCCCGTGTTGATGGGTACAGGGCAACTGGCGTTCGTGCCAACGTCTTGGCGCGACGGAGTTAGATAATGCGTTGCTAACCATAGACATAACAACACTCGGTTCAGTAGTATTACTGATATCAGTAGTAACATGATACATACTTATTCTACACCGACACATTCAGTATGTCTGCCTTCCATTAGTAGCAATATCTATTTGAGTCATATATTTAGCATTTCTTTCTTAACAACGCGTTTCTGTGAGCTGCAGAACAAAGAAAATCTGCAACCCTTTCCTAATTGCTGGATTATTTCTGTGATTACATTCTTCCTGATATAGTTTATTTTCTAATTCTAGATTTTGCGGAGCTTGTAATGCAATGGTTCATACATATCTATCTGATTGAGATGGGTACCATTTTCGTATACTTTGAATTTTAAAGAGCTGTTTACTCCTTTGGAGGGATATTAATTTAAAAGTATGATATGTTTGTCTGTCCAATTAAATCTCAAGTTTTACTTATGCGTTTCTAAAGGCTTATTTGAGGAGGGTCTTAAGGGCAAGAAAGAATTTATTTATTAATTCATTTATTTCAGTTAGTCAGACCTGAAAGAAAATTTAATTGTGTGTTCCCAAATCATATAATTAATCTCCCAATTTCGTGAATACCTCCGTCAACGAATTCTGGCAGGATATATATTTTCTCTCATCTTATAAGATTTCACGGAGATTCGAGCATTTACCGAAAATGCAGTGAAAAACAGATGTGCATGATGGTTGACATGACAGAGGTATTATGCGTTTTCTGAAAATTCCCACTAACAATGATTCGTTGTTTAGAATTGCTTGTGGTTAAAGTAAATGCAGCTAGGGGTCGAAGGGAAGCTGCAAACACCCTTTAGTATCGCCTGCAGTGCTATGCATGCGATGCACCATCCCACTAAGAGGGTGTTGCATGAAGTTTTGTTTTCTCTGGTTATGCAAGCAACCTGAGCTCAGAGAAGTCCGTTCTTCGCTTATTTATTATGCTCAGTGCATAGTTTTGAGTTTCAGTTTAAAACATTTTTATTTAAACTGTAGAGGAGGGATTCCCTTCAGCACTTTCACCTGCTCAGTGCGACCCCACCAGTAAGAAGATATATATATATATATATATATATATATATATATATATATATATATATATATATATATATATATTATATATATATATTTTGATTTTTTTTCTGTCAATGGAGACTACTAGTAACTGGTACTCTACCAAACACTGAATTTAACATGATACCTCCTACCCCCTGCTTTGATGTTTTGTACACCCCCATTCACTGGGGGGTACCTCAGCGACCCCACCGACCACATAATGAGCATTTCGACCCCACTTGGGGTCCCGACCCCTGATTTGGGAACCCCTGCTGTGGAGCAATGTTTAATTGTGAGTGAAAAGCCGTAATCTGCTCCTTTGGAAACTCATTTCATCAGCTGTATTAGTTACCTTTACTTTACAACCTCAATTATTTATATATTTTTCTGATAACCCTTTGCGTTTTCCTTATTCCAACTCATCTGTATTTTATCAGTTCCAGAAAAGGCTCTTTTGCCACCTATCAGCCATGATCTCGAGATAATTTCTAAATGGTAGCCCTATAATTTAGTTCATTTTAGTGTTTACTTGATCATTCTAATGATTTCATGATCTCCGTTCTTCAGTTTTGTCTGATAACAATACATTCCATTCTGGAACTTGTATCTGCATTTTATATGTTCAGATTAAGGTGAAACTCGTGTGATGGACATTGCTTATTTTATATTGCTGAATAGTTTATTTGAAAACGAAGAGTTTTGTCGAGAAATCACAACCTCTACTCTTCATTTAAGGCTTTGTTTTAGATTTAGATTCGTAGTTCCTCGTTGGTCTTGTGGTTAACGTGCTCGCCTACCGTTTCGGTAGTCCGAAGTTCGGTTCCCCGCTCTGCCAACGTGGAATCAGTGTCATTTAATTCTGGTGATTAGAAATTCCTTTCTCGATATAATGTGGTTCGGATCCCACAATAAGTTGTAGGTCCCGTTGCCAGTTAACCAACGTAAAAATATCTAATCCTTCGGGCCAGCCCTAGGAGAGCTGTTAATCAGCTCAGTGGTCTAGTCAAACTAAGATATACTTAACTTTTTACCTATGCTTCGTATTCACTTAAGGTTAAATAAAATCAACCATTTTTTTTCTTGAATCAAGTTTATTTCTCACACTGAGAAAAAGAAATTGTAAGAGCATAGCTTAAAGGGCACAATGGACGTGGGAGAAACTGGACCTCAGTAACAAATGGTATATTGCTCATTTTCAATAGGTTACAAAATAGTTCAATGGCTAAAGTCTGTCTTGTATATCCGTTAGTGTACAAGGGAGGGAATATGCACCATAAATAACACTCTCAATGGCTCGTCCACTTCAACCTATACCAATCACGAGAGCAGTAACAGTACAAGTGTTCACCTTAAAATTACTCACTTAATCATATAAGAATACTTTCAAAAAGACACCTACGTCAACTACTCAGCTTAAAGCACAAGGTTATCACATCGAATGGGATAACATTCCTGTCTGTACACTGCTCTACTCTCAATTATATCTCTATGGTTTCTGTGATCTGAATCACTTATTAACAGTGAGGCGATTTATCAAAAAGAATCCTGCCAGGACGAACGATTCATGCAAAGTACTTCAGCGAGAAAATACACTCAAGGTTTCAGTCACAGATGAATTTGTCTGAATTCACGTTTTACTCCGTAAAAAGATGTCTTCGAACGTGACGGAAATTCACGCGGACTTATTGTGAAACATCAGTCAACAACAGTTGGATCATTCCTCTTCAGAGACCAAATCAGTCACTGAGACCTGATACAGAATAGCAAGTATATTTATCATACAGACAAGCCCTACAAGACATAATTACATGAAACGCTGTATTACTCAGTTAATTAATATAATTTTTGTCTATTTTGGTTAAAAAAACAATTTTGTTAGAAGGGTTACTTCATTATTTCTATTTCATTATGTTCTTGAGCACTTTCGAATCTATTTAATCTTGTAAATATATATATGAATCTATTTAATCGTGTAAATATATATCTTGGTACACTTGCTGTTAGTTTACAGTTACCTATGCCAACGAAGGTTATACATTCACTTGTGGACGTTTGTTAATTTGATTGTTTGTCTAAATATCAATCCAAAGGTATCTCAAAAAAGTTGTGGATAGAAGGTCCCCCCCCCCCCACCACACACACACACACACACACACAAATGCCAAGATTTTGAGATGGGTACGCATCTTGATAAGTATGAGAGATTTTTTTTTTTTTTTTTTTTTTATTTTTTTTTTTTTTTGGGGGGGGGGGGTGGAGAAAATTCTAAGTCGTGGTTGGATTTCAGTCAAATTTTGTGAGGACCAAAGAAAATTTTTTGAGATCATTTTCAGTGAATTGGATATGGACAAGTTCTCGATGTTAGCCCATGATTCTATGGAAGGTATTTCAAAAGTTAATTCATTAAGGCATGTTTCAACGGAACTGTCGGAAGCCTAGGTATGAGACATGGGAGCACTGATTGGGTTATTTTTTTCAATCAATGTAATTTCGTGAATCCATAATTTCCTGTCTTATCAATGGAAGATTTCAAAATTCATTGATAGATCTCAGTTACATTTTTCAAATGGGTGCACAACTTTCATGGATTTCTGATACTGGACTTCGATTCAAAATTCTTAGAGAGTGTTCATGAGTCAAAGGAGAAGTAATTATGTAGGTTTAATGACAGTTCTGGTTTTGGATGAGAAACCCGAATGCAAGCCCAGATTTTATTATTTTTACATTGGGAAATGTGACAGTTTTGAGGGATTTCTTAGTGAACAATACAATATAATCAACATTCGTTAAATCATGGCTTTGGGAACAGTATTTTAATAACGAAACATTGCATACCTTAATCGGTGGCGAATGTACAAACTCAGTTTTTGGCAATATCTGTCTAGTACACGTCTTCAGTGACTGTCTGTATGTCTTTACGCAACATGCTTATTAAATATGTAAATAAAATTGCAAATTAAAATAAGAATACACCTAAAATAAGTACACTAAATGAAACAGAGACTACATCAATCAAAATAATATATTACAATTATGATCCTTTGCAATGAGAACTGCGTAATGCAGATGCGTAGGTCTAATGCTTGAGTACATTTTTCTTATTCAGTACATTGTAAGGCAACATCATATCTCTATAAAAGTCAACATTTTAATAGAAAAATAGCTTGGAAAACAGCTTGCTAGCACATGTCCGAGGGAACACTTCAAAATAGACAACCTCCCCCCCTTCCGCCCCACTTAACGATAACTTGAAAGGCAAAATCTTCTCACAATTAGGCTACGGTCACAACCATCTATTAAAGAGGCAAGCACCAAACATTGAGTCTGGATACACCTTTTTTTTTATACTGCCTTAGCAGAAAATTCTAACCTAAAAAGTAGACCTACATAGCAAACCATTACAAATAATTACAGGAACGTGGAAAAATAGTTTTGGGTGCAAAAGTAGATCTATAGAGCAAACCATTCAAAATAATTACATGAACATAGAAAAATTATTTTCGGTGCAAATTTTTTGGCGCGAAGTTAGCAATTCGATAATAACCTTTATAAATGATTCAAATCCTGAAACGATAGACGTCGATTGAGTACCTTATTAATACTAAGTTCCTCCTAATACTCTACGGATGATTTAACCTTACTTTTAGAAGAAAATAAAACAAACAAAAATTTTCTTTTTTTTATCACTTTTGGCCATTTTAGTCATACGCAAGCGTTTTCGCGACTATGATCGTATTACCTCGAAGACGGGCAAATATCCTACGTGACCCCACAATAATAATAATTTATAATACTTATAATAAAGTATTATAAGTATTTAACATAAGTTACTCCATCACTGTCCTAAGAGATATTCAACCAGCAAGAGTTCAATAGTTCTTTCTAGTTTCTAGTTTAAAAAATAAAGGTTCAGTAGGTCTGAAATCTCACTGATGTTTGTGAACCATAGTAGATTCACATCAACCGTGCATGTGATATCTAGACCCGTCCCTTACGACGCTCCTGGTTAGCTGTCAACAGCCAATCAGGAGCGTCGTAAGGGACTGGCCTAGACATTACATGCATGGTTGATGTTAATCTACTGTAGTAAAGCAGTTTATTATTAAAAAAATCTTCACGTAATCTTCATTTTAATTCAAGCCTTATCAGCGAAGAAGTTCAGTAATGAAATATTGGAGGATTTAACATTTCATTAAAAAGAAAAGAAAAATCGTATTATTTTACTTTAACCCATTATTTGATACTGCAGTTTCTGTGCTGTAATCCTAAGTCTCCCTAACTATATTAGTGCAAAACGAGCTCAAATCTTTTGTTTTAGGTCTTAACCAAAGTATATAGAATGGGGAGTCTCCCTTATTCTATATACTTTGGTCTTAACATAGACTCCATTGGGGCTGGAACTGAAAGCGGCGCTCATGGGATGTCGTTTTATATTAAGCTGGCCTTATGCCAGAACGGGCTCATGCCCGTAACATCATGGGAGTGGTGCTGTTATT
Source organism: Macrobrachium nipponense (assembly GCF_015104395.2). Lineage (NCBI taxonomy): Eukaryota > Metazoa > Arthropoda > Malacostraca > Decapoda > Palaemonidae > Macrobrachium > Macrobrachium nipponense. Next base: position 102,794,416 of record NC_061110.1, read on the forward strand.
AAAGTAAAGTTTTACATCGAAGGAAACGAACGTCAGAAACGTTCAAAGTACTACACATTAAAACGTAGGAGTCTGGTATTTTCAAATCCAAAATATAATAATGGTTTAAAGTAAAATATTTAATTTTTTTTTTTACTTGGAATTCACAAAACTGGGTGTAAGTGCTCCTTAGAACATCGAATGAGATAGAGATTTCATTCACCCACCTGAATGTCTTATCTGATTTTACAGATATAGAGTAAAATGAAAGTTATAGGTAAAACAACTTTCTTCATTAGCATGATCAAAATGAATGTTTTGAACTCACAACTCTGGCATTGCAGGACAAAAATCAGACAGTAATAACAGACAGTAATATTAAAGTTTCCACTGTACCTCCACAGTACCTGGCTCTACAAACATTTTAATCAAATGATCTGAAATACTTTCTCTCTGCTCTGACTAGTCTGACTAATGCCCAATCTTGAAATAACTAGATGCACTAACTACTCTTTTGTATATTTGCCCAAAGAGCTACTACTGAAAACACTAAGCACCACTATTCACTCGTACTAATGCTTCCAACAACTCTCATTAGAATTAACATAACTGAATTCAGTCTGTGTTTTCTGCAATTTTTTTTTTTAACAACTTGAAGCACAAACATTAAAGTGATACTACGGGCTGCTCTTGAGCAAGAGCCCGTGCTGGCATAAAGCCAGCTTAATCTTAAACAACAACATTAAAAGTGATTCACAGTGAGAGGTGATTCTTTTTCATTGCATGCAAGTTCATATTGCACCTCAGCCCTATATATCATAAGATTCATTAGCATATGTTTGTTATTCGGTTCTGAATTAATTGCCGAGAGAGAGAGAGAGAGAGAGAGAGAGAGAGAGAGAGAGAGAGAGAGAGAGAGAGAGAGAGAGAGAGAGAGTTTTCCATTTCTGTCACTCCACGTAAAAGCCAATGAAGGGAGCGAATAAAAGAGCTGATAAAGGGAACAGTGAGGTCCCTGGAAAGATGAAAGATTTCGACGAGAATTCCAAAGCTTATGAGTAAAGGGAAAATGCCGAATGAGTAGATATTTAATTGAAAAGGATAACATCTCATCAGATTAAAAAAAAATTAAGAATTCTGAGTTAATCTCATTGATGGACTTGCACAATAGATCGGCCATTCGTTGGTTGAAGTTAGGACAGTCTTACAGAATACAGCAAATTCTACATTTACCATGCGCTAAACAGTTGTATTTAATACGCAGACGTGATGATATTAGCTCGGATCTGATGATCAGCAGTGTATCTCACCGATGTAAGCGATTTCTTTAAAGCTAACGCTACCAGTATCCTTTAAATGTCGAGGATTTCCTCTGCGCCCAGCCGCCCTCAGATCTATGACCATTGCAGAATAAAGCATGCCTTAGGGAATTAATGAAAGGTCTGATTTCCTTTCTCAACGCGTTCCCTTTTTTGTTTTTCAACACTCCGAAACTCATTTCTCTTACGTCAAGCGACCCACGCCCATCATTCGTGGTTCCGGATTTGCGGCTTCGCCTATTCGCAGACATTCCTGTGGAACGTATATGCACATTATTCGCAGAAAATTCGTCAATTCACTGAATTTGTCATAGAAAAATATTCCTATTTATTGCATTTTCATATTGTTTTGGTGACTGTACATTTTTTCTTGATAAAACTAGTATTAAAATGGGCAGGTATAAGCATTTTAAGAGGGTTCTGTAGGTGTTTGAACTCTCAAAGTAGGCAGTTTTCGTCCCTATCCACCGCGAATCCCGGGGGTCAACTTGTACATAGTCTTTTGTGGCTCCTTTTGCCTTGATTTCCTTTTATTATAAGTCCTTTCATCATTCATGGTCTCACTTTTTTCCCATCACCCTTTCCTTACACCCTGTCTTCATTTGGAAGTTTGGGATGAGAAAGAAAGTTTTTTTTTTTTTATGATTTTACTGTCCCATGGCAGCCGTGATATTTTGCAGACTGTTGGTAATTTATTTTTATGAGATACACGAAGCTGCAACGCTCTTTTGATCAAGTCGAAACAAAATATCACTTCAAAATAAAAATAATAAAAAAGGCAGTGCGAGTGTGTAAAGTTTTGGCGAGTTGGAGCAAAATCATGAAAATGGATTCCCTTAACGATAATGCATTAGATGCAGTGCAAAACACCGGACTAAGCTCAATTCATATTACTCTTTCATTAATTTAACTGTGCTCTCTCTCTCTCTCTCTCAAATCTTTTATCAAGTTTCGTTTCAGATCCCTGACATGAGAATTACCATTATTTCTATAAAGAGAATAATGTAAAAGTAGATACAAAGGCTACTTTATTTTTTATAGCAGTAGGTACGTACTTCATCTGTCCACTATGTCTAAATAGACTAGATAAAAAATCTTTCAGAGAAAATCAGATTTTCCTGACGACAGAAAAATTCACTCGTTCAAAATGAAAGACAACACTACTACACCTAAATCCTCAAAGACGGTTTAACAACAAGACCCTCTGGTTACAAGAGCCATGGGCGATCACCATACTAAGATGAGCTCATTCCTGGAACAAAAAAGTCGAGTGGTCAGGTGCTAACAGCTTCCTAACTTCGCAGGAACAGATCTCTGACTCGAAACGGATCATTACCAAGCTATGTGCTAGTCGATTGTATTCTTTGGTACTGTATTATGAATTTACTAAACAGTGAAAACATTACAATCTAATCACATTTCTTTATGAGAGTTAACGTTGTGAATTTCTGTAGTGAGATTGTTTGTACTTTTCTCAAAAAATGACAGTGACTCAAAGTACTGAACAATGGTAAATATAAAAACCGATGCATGTAGTATACACATAAGCTATATTTATGTCGCATACGTAATCCCACATTTACTATAGCACGTAATGTTAATATGCGAGCGCATCCTAGTTTGTTTCATATGCATATATGAATATAATCTGTTCATGAACACTCCAAATATTTAAAATTATAATTTGTCTAATGTTTTATGTAGTCTGCCAGCACAAGTAATTTTTATTCAGCAAAAAGCATTCCCAGAATTCTATCATTAGTTCCTATAACAATACTATCACAATTATAAAGAATTTTATATTGAAAATTTTATCTTGCCACATACATATGCACTTGTATATATACATACATAAATACATATTCTACATAGTATATACTTACTGTATATTCATTTCAACAGCATTCCTAGCACACAAATATAAATTCCTTCTTAGAGTATCTTACCATAATCACGTATAAAATCTTTCCAGGCTTTAAAATCAAGCACTTTGAAGCACCTGTTCACCAGCATGACATTTCATGCACCTCCAATATGTTCCACTGCATACAATAAGGATGCACAAACTAACTCATACAAAGTGGAACAGGTTTCATCAGGCACAGACACTTATATCAAATACTTATTTTTTCAGTCTAAGTGATAAAAACATACATTCTATCATAAAGCTTGGATGTACAATGCATTGCTCTTCTACAAATTTGAAAGAACAAAATTAGCTATACGAATGTTAGAAGAACCTAATGTATCGGAAATGAAAGTATTTCATTTGATTAATAGCCCAGTGTCATTTTTTAAAGTAACATAACACAATGTAATATCCCCCTCTCAAGGGAAGCATTACTCAGTAAATCATGAGTCATGACATTCTGAATCCATGTAACAAATTTACTCAGCGTGACTGGTAAGAGGGTGCTCCCTCCATAACAAAATATTTTGATATCTGTAAGTGCCCAAAAAATGTACACACTTTTATTTCACTTATGCAGAATCACTAGTACTTGGGTGGAAGGTAGTGTAATAGCTTTTTGGTATTCTGGTCTATTGTGGATCCAGAAAACCGTACCTACAGGAATGCCCTGTTGGAAACAATGAATATACCTATAATTAGGTATGCATTGTATATTATAGGACCTGATACCCTGAGATATGCTGGATCAGAATTGTAAAACAAGAGATGAAGTTGGGAGATTATGGATACTTAACAATGCACATCATGAATGCAAAGTTCCTGTGTAGTCTACGAACTTGAGTTAGTTACCAGTGCTTCAAGGCATTAGAGAGGAGGAAACTTATGGCACAGCTAACTAATCCAGAGCATACCTGCAAGTGTTGCTCTGAGAACATGTTTACAGACCCTACTGCAAAAAAAAAAAAAAAAAAAAAAAAAAAAAAAAAAAAAAAAAAAAAAAAAAGCAAAAGTTTGTTGGTATCTCTGTACCAAACTGATACAGATAAAGCCATTACTTCATGAGCACTGACCTCAGTGTAACAGTAAAATCCTAATCAGACAATGAATTACATATACTATAACCTCTGGATCTTAAACCTTAGTGTAGGTAATGTGGTACTTATGGTAATTTTTCTGTGCATTGCTCTTTCTGTATAAAGTCTCAGAAAACTATAGGTCTACATAATCTCATGATCTTATATGTCTTACAGTGCTTCTTAGGTACACAAAATGGCAGTAATATGAATGTATCTTTATCATCCTTATTAAAATCACAACAAGCTTGGGGTAATAAATAGCACCATGGCATCCTCTGACATGTTGGAAACTTGATTCTGTGCTTTGACGCCCTAGAATTAGGGAAAGACACACTGATGACTTTCCTCTGTTATGGTCAGCTTGTGCCAAAAGTCACTTTAGCTCAATGACATTGCTGACTGGATTAAAAACAAGCAAAATAGCCATTTTGAGCAAAAATCAGTAGAGCACAAGTATAGTCTAGTTACTCATTTTGATCCCTCATAAGCTCCTCAACACCAGTGTGAGATCTACCAATGAATTTTACCAGAATAATTCATTAAGATTTCTGGTAGTTCCAGTGAACAGTTCAGGTCAAGAATCTTCAGATTCAATGGCCTTTAATGATGCAGATCTGTAATTTAACTACTGATAATGAAAACGTAGTTCTTTCCTCTCTTACAAACCAAAAAAAAGGACAGTGGTCATAAGAGCAGAAGGAAACAGTGGTGAATTGATGAAATTAGCCATCCTTTCTTTCCTCAGCCTGGAAACAGCTTCTCTTTTTGAGAAATTACTGAATATCTCAGGTCATTATAAGTTCAGGGCATGAAGGATGTGGAGAAGCAGCCTCAAGAGCTGCTGTCTCAGGAGGCACAGCAATGCGGGTAGCTCCTTAGGGTAGTTTGATGGAAGATATTAAAAAATATGGAAACCACTCTTGCTGAGGAAAGTATGGTGCAGCTTATATTAATCCAAGGCATATGGAAAATACGTAACACCTTATCAAGCAGAGATCTCACAGAGGGAAGGTTGTCTCACCTGTGAGCAAGGGCATCCCTCTTCCATGTTCAAAGGCTACAGAACTATGAACAATATATTGCCTATTTCTTTTTTAAACATTTGTGAAACAATCCATCAAATGCATGCTGTGAAACACGCATTGGGGCAGTGACCTAATGGTGGAATCATCTGATTCCTTTATACAGCTTGTGAATCACGACACATCTTTTCCAGAATCTATTTATACTTGGAAAAGTCAGCTACAGGACTTTTCACCGGGCGACACAGGTCTTCCCCCAGAAATAGATTTTTCCTTTGCCAAAATCCCTTTATGGGTCAAGCCCTTCTTGTTTTCTACCCAGGAGAGAACATTGTCAGCTGCATCCCTCATTCCTGTGGTAGGTTACCATCATAGTTGTCTGATTTAATGGACACTGATTTTTTTAATAAGGCATCCTTTAGATATTAATTGAAACTGAATTCCTTTCCCCTTACTATTTCGTATTTCCCCTCAGCTCATCAGCCATCTAAAATGAACATTATCAATAATGATAGCCAAGCCAAACAGACCGTTAAAGTTGTACAAGATGCCAAGAAACTGAAAAGCCAAAGAAAAACCAAACTTTCTACAAAAGTTTTGAGGAAGCATATCACTCACAAACTTTACTTGATATAACTCCTGCCTTAGATTGTCTTGCCTAAAACTACAGAATTTGCACGCAACTGTAGGAAAATTACACCAGATAGTCCACCACCTATGATTCTTGCGAGGACAAAGAGGAGGTTCCAAAATCATAAGTTAAACATCCACTGGGATCTTGTCCCTAAATTAATCAGTCAAAAGACTTGGACTTCAGTAAATTCTTCCAGACTTTCCATATCTAAGACAGATCAACTCAGGAAGTCTTAGACATTAAGTAAATTCTTCCAGTCTTGGCATATCTAGAACAGCTCAACTCTGGAAGTCTTAGGCATAAGTAAATTCTCCAGTCTTGGCATATCTAGAACAGCTCAACTCTGGAAGTCTTAGACATAAGTAAATTCTTCCAGTCTTGGCATATCTAGAACAGCTCAACTCTGGAAGTCTTGGACATCAGTGAACTTTTCCAGTCTTTGCATATCTAGGAGAACTTAACCCTGAAGTCTTGAACATCAATAAATTCTTCCAGTCGTTGCATATCTAGGCCAAATCAACTCTGGAAGTCTCTCTTGGACACACACAGATCAGAGAAAGATGATTCATTCAATCACATTCACTTTTCCCTGAAGTGAGTTTTTACCAGCCTTACTGCTTTTCATCTGAAATTATTTTTGTACACTTTTATATTACCTAACTCAGGTAACTCTGACCAAGAAGTGCATTAATTACACCTAGTGTATCTTGTAAAATCCTTTCTGATACATTGGAGACAAAGAGAAAGCTACTCTACATCAATGGACACCATAGGTCTGCTATAAAGTTAGCCATTAATGCCTGGGCAAATATTCTTCATAATAGTACATATACCAAAAAGAGCTGTCAGTAACAATAAGTAAGGGCACAAATGTAAAAGAATTTTGGTGGTATAGTAGAGTAACTAAATGAGCTGCATTAATTTACCAAGTCACAAAGCAAGGTGATGAAGAGGTGAGCACTATTAAAATCAAGTGAAGAGAGATGTCTCATGGTATGGTAGACAATGAGTCAACTCTCAACTGAGAAAATGACATATACTATTCTCCTTTCAACTCGACTGATCGATGGACAATTTGTAAATGCTAATGCATAAGCAAAATAAGAGGGTTATACACTGAATGAGCACATCTTTGATTACGATTACAATCCCAATTAAATAACGGATATTTAAAGTGATTAGTACATTGGTAATATTAATAATAATAACAACAATGGTAAATCAAATCTTAATAAGGCTAAAACAATGAAGGCTACAGTGATTCACATATTCATGTTGAGGCACACAGTAACATTACTACCTCTCTTCATCAATGTGGCAGGGTATATTAAGCGATACTCTTGACTTTTACAATAGTCCTTCAGCATACTGTTTCCCTTGAAAGAAAAAGCAATATATATTATAAATACAGAACAGTGCACAACAATTCCAAAATGCTATTTGAAACATTATTTGCAGTATAGACATACTTAGTAATCAACTTCAACTATAAGAAAAATTAACAAAGATTTTGTGTACTTAGGAACCATAGTTTTGGGAAAATCTACTGCTTTCAGTAGCAAGTATTTCTCATCTGCTGGGAAAGCAGCTTACAATAGAAATGACTATATATACATTATATATAAAAAAGAAAAGTCTTGGAAAAGGAATGGCAATTCATTCCGATCCTTACTTAAAAACTAAAAATAAAAATGGAAAAAATGCACCAGTACCAGTTTTTTTTTAATAGTACTGTACAACTACTTTTCTGTATTAGTATAGAACAATCACAGATAAAACAAACATGCACCACCAATATCTTTTTTGCTGTTCTAAAATCCTTAGTTTGCACAGTAAAGCCTCCAGTTATTAATGGAAAATTGTGTACCTGAACTATTAAATTGATTAATACGTACATACATTTATGTAAGTTCTCTTGTAATTCTTCTGGGATTAAAACCATTTAATTCTCACAGATTAATTTAGGCAAATTTCATGAGAAAAATTAATGACAGTCCCTTCATTCACTTCAGCTTTTACTTCGCTCAATACATATATACAATACTTCTACACCAGGCCAACTATCTCGTATGGCATTCTGTAAAACATAAATTTAGTATGTTTTTCATGTTTTGTAAACACAAACCTCATATTTTACCTATGTATTATTGCTTTCAGCTCACTTATATACTGTGGTAACCAAGTGTTGGCTCTTCCGTAAAAAAGAGATTTAACCATGCCCCAAGATGAGCATCCACAAGATATTCTCAGCTTGGTTTATCAGAGACTATGAGACAGACCGATGAGGAGTAGACCACTCTGTAATGACTTCTTTGACAGGTATCATACTTTGGATACTTCATACCAAGTTAACATCAACACTGCTTTCCTATCCTTCACAAATTGTTCTTTGGTAATGCCCAGACACTTTATTTTCGACATAAGTCCACCCCTGGTTCCAGTAGTTTGGTGATCCTAGCATCATTTCTAATGTCACACTTACAATGGTATAATGGATGGATGAGATAGCCAGCACAGGACCACCATCTAAAGTGGGAGTGTTGTCATAAGTCTAACTGTGCACATGAACCTTATTGCCATATCTCTCAAAGGAGTAGGATCTTAAGCTTTGCTGTAATGCGATGTTGTGTATCAGATGTTCACTGCATATAAATTATTCCTATTTGCTTGCCTGATGCCTCACAATTATCTGAGACTGTTTCACAGGTGTTTAATATCTAATGTTGGATGTTCAAGTTAGTTACGGATATCTCTAACAATTACCGTGGCCTGTGCAGTCCCCTGATGTCTCAGTGATCTAACCAACCCAATGTAAGTTCACCTATGCATTATTGCTGCCTATGTGGTCAAGCCAGCTTGCAGGTGCTTCACACCTGCCTGTACTGTATTGGGGTCTGTTCATACTGCATGCATAAATTCTGTTGCCTGAAGCACTACATGCACCAATGTAGTTGCCTGTCTCACACTTCTCTGCAGTGGACCTGCAGATGTCTGTGTCTCTATCCCAAGATGAAGCATCCAGATCATTCAATTTCAGTTATAAAATATTTATACGATGAAACGGTTTTCTGTCTTTATGTAAAAATTAGAATAATTACAAAGATTAAAAAATTAACTCTACACTGTCCAAAGCGTCCCATCAGCTGTTAAGCTGAATCAAGAAATAAATTAAATGATGATATTTTGAGTAGATGCTCACTGTGGAACAATCGAAAACTCTTCTTTCAAGAACGACCTATGTGGAAAGAGGTGTGCTGCCAGCAATATCTCGTAAATAAAATAGGGGGCTTGTCCTTTGCATGACCCTTTCACAAGTTCCTGGATTTGTCATTTATAAGATCATCTTGTTATAATGAGCAGTAGACACACACAGTACTATATGTACATACTATCAGTGGTGGAAAACTTTAGGAACTCATTCATTACTTGGTAAAACAAGTTATATAACTCTGATGGATTAGTTCTGATAGACTAGAGCAATTAATCCCTCTTAAGACAATAATCATTTCAGTATAACAGATTTCAAGACTTGCATGTTTACGAGCTGTTTAAAAATAAGAAAAGCTTGTCGTATGTATACATCTATGTTATTTCATATAAGTATAAAGTCCAAAATCCCTCTCCTGTCCTACATTGATAAACATACCTAAGGATCAAATTTTCATGTCAATGATCTTTTGCAAATATAAACATATGTATATTATAGACATTTAAGACTTTGCTATAAATACTCTTCCGTTAAAATAGTAACCTGAATTTTCAAAGTTATATTAGATCCCATCTTCCTTAGGCTCAGATTTCACTAGATAAACACACCACAAACACAGCTTCCTTTAATACGTACTCTAACAACTTTCAAAACAATCAGGTTTTTGGTGCAATAGTCACAAATAGTGCAACCCTATCCAGGTCTCAACAATAAAAATTTCTTTCACAGCAAAAAAAAAATTTTTTTAAATGCCATAAATGTAAGAACAACAAACCACTACAGTCTGACTATATTTTCCCCAATTCTTGTGAATGTAGTTCAAATTGGAATCACTGCTTTAATTTTACTTTAACTTGACTCATTTTATTAAAGTTCCAGTTATTGAGTAGAGCCATTACAATGTAGTAAGTGTGCTTGACTTCCATTTCTCTTGATGTAGCCATGAAGGAAAGGAGTGCTCCGAGATCTTTCAACTCAGGGGCCTTTACTTAGCAGTCTGCTAAGTAAAGGACCCCGAGTTGAAAGACCTTTACGTATTGATTTACTCATCTCGTTCAAAATTTTTGTTATTCTGTCGTACATATATATATATATATATATATATATATATATATATATATATATATATATATATATATATATATATATAAAGCACATACACATATATACATATATATATACACACACATATATATATATATATATATATATATATATATATATTATATATATATATATATATATATATATATATATATATATATTATATATATACACATATATGTATGTATATACATATATGTATTATATAATTTTTTTATTTTAGTGGGAGAACCTCCCAAGATATCTTTAAAGTTTGTAGAATGTTCATCAAAATGAGAAGTTAAGTTTGAGGAACTTTCTATAATGAAGTTCACTGTAACAAAATGCTATGAGACACTTATAAATTACACCATGTACTATCTTCTGCCTTACATAATGTTACTATTTCATATGATAAATTATTACTTACTGCCTCAAATGCAGTCACTCAATGACACAATCACACTGAAAAAGCTTGGTTCAAAAACTGAATATAACCCAGAATACATTCTAAAATACAAGAATATAAAAAAAAGGACCTATGATGAATGAATAGCAATGGATAAAAACTTCCAAAACATCAAAACATAAGCTGTACGATGTCACAAAGTTGGGCTGCCTTTTACCACCTACCTCGATTATCTTTGTACATTGTAGATGAAGCTATACATCCACACGGCAGTATCTGCATAATGTGCCATAACTACAAGTCGTCATAACCTGAATCCCTGGAATCATTTACCAAGAGAAATACAGAAAAAGAGAAAGGCAGAGAAGGGAAGAGAGAAAAGGAGAGAGAAAAAGAGTATGAAATATTTAAACGTCATGAAATAACTACCAAATTATGAAAATGTCAGAAAGCAGTACGTATTTATCTAGTGATTGCCAATTTCAAGGTACTACTAAGTGTGGCAAATTTCAGTCTCAAATTGTAAATCTACAACTTTTCCACAGTTAATTTAGCAAATTCTATCTCATTTGATTGCCTATTACAACAACAATAAATAAGAGACAAATTAAGGTTGAATCTATGCATGAAGAATGGCCAGATGAGCTGAAGCGAAAATGGTGAGCGAATGTGCATGTGGCAATACTGCAGTGCAAAAAAAAAAACATTTCAATTTCTATGTGCTCTTAACTAAGTGGTTTTTTGGTAGATTATTTTTTTATATTATCCAAGAGTTCAGTTAGTGCCAATATAATAAAGCTTGTAATCACTGGTCGGTGCTATTTCAACTGCAGACTGTTAATCAATGCTTACCTTTCTGAAATAATTATGACTTCTGTGTCTAGTCCCATGAGTTTACAAGAAATAAATTAAGACACTACATATTGGCATTCAAAATTACATTTCTGGGCTTAGCCGTGTCACTCCGTGAAATAGGAACCCTTTTAAAAAGAGAGCTTTAAATAAAGAACACTGAATTTTCAGCTAAAGTTAAGGTAATGATACCACACACCTCACAATATCTAACACAAGCCCCAAGGAACTCAAAACACGTTAATTCCTCAAGCATACATTGGACCTGAAAAATTCAGCAAGACCTACATGTCCTAGGTGGTTGGAGCTGCTAGGTACCTTTCCATTGTAATTCCCCTGACCTTAGATGCCTCACTGCAACCTCACATCTTGGTTTCTTGCTTTGACTACAAAACCATCTGACATCCAGTTTGGGTTTTGTTATATCTTAGTTTATATGAATGGCAGTTTTATCCCAATTTCTGAATAAGATTTCCCAGTAAGATGGGGATCACCTGAAATACAAGTCGAGCTGGAGAACATGTCAAGACTACCTTGAAGTAATTCACAATCTGGAACGGAATTTACCTTTAAATTGATATTTTGGTATGAATGGTGTTACATTAGTCCATTTCCTTTCATTTTCATTGTGAAAGGTGATTTCTAATATCAACCTAAATATACTAACCTACTTAAAGAAGTCTGGTATATTTACATCTTTTGTATGCATAAACCTGAAAAATGAATATAAATCACCACTTACCCGTGCTGTATTTCTTTACTAGTACATTGTGAGAACTTATTCTCTAGTTTTGAACATTGTGGAGTGCTTAGAATCTTTGGGCAATGCAAGGACTCTGTTAGTGAACGACTAGAATAATGTAGTACTAGTGGTGTAACAGCTCCACATATGATACGTCCATTCACATTGGAGCTAAATCTTCCAAACTCTTCACAGATGTCAGCCCTATTGCTAATATTCCCATAGCTATACCATGTGTACTATACACACACCAGTCTTTCTAACTGCATCCAGCACTTACATTTCCTTTTCAGAAGTACACATGTAGTGTGTATCATGGGCCTTAAATCTCCTTCATTATGATGACTTGACAGTTGCAAACTAATTTTTTTTAAATGGCATACACTATTAAAAATAGGCTGACCACTTGTTCAAGAAACACTGATAAAGTCAGTGAATTCCATATTATGGTGGAGAGTGTTACGAGGTGATCAGATAAGTTGATACTTTTGAGCTCACAAATTCAATATGACTCATAAGAGCCTGGTACGTAGTTGTCTTAAGAATGAAGTAAGATTTGTGAAGCTAACTTTACATTGTAACTCTTCAAATTAGCCAGGGTCTTCTGTCCTCTAGTATCCTCATTTTCATTGTTTAAATCTTCACATGAAGTTTGTCACAGAAAAGGCCTACATTTTCAGAAACAGGGCTTTCTGTTTCCATATAAACACAGTGCTTTGCTAGCCATAAGCACTATGATTGTTTTCAAGGCCAAGTCACAAATGTAGTATGTATATATAGTATAATACAAAAAGTAATTGGTCAAGAACACTACCCTGGGGAACACCAGAGGTTATATTTTTGTTGTCACTATTGAAACCATCTATATATTATTTGAAAATTCAATAATAGAAGAAATGGTCCACCAACTTCCATCTACCTAAGTTTGAAACATAGGCCTCATGACCAACACAGTCAAAAGCAGCACTAAAGTCAAGACCAATCATACAAACTTAAAGATCAGAATCTATGGATTTATGTATGATACTGGAAATATGGAAATAGAAAAAATGACAAATTTTCCCAAAAAATTTGTATTTTTCATAGCTACAAACCTGAGGTCTTAACAACAGGATAATTTCTAATGCCTAACTGGATCTGGTTAAAAATCGGAGATGAAAAAGCAAGGAATCTTGTGAGATCTGGCAACGCCCACGCTACCATGTTCAGTCTTTTGACAGCATAGCTGTAACTGAAACTGATATAAATAATCACAACTACAATGGCCTAAAATCTCACGGTAATGGGATGGAATAACAGATAGTAACCATGATAAAGGTTTCAATGGAATATGATGACTGTACCTAAAACAAAAATATGCAAGCGACTGAGACCTGAAGGAATGAAAGAGGTCAGGAAATGAACATTCTTATCACAGGAATGGTCATTTTGATCAAATTCGCCAAATCCCTGTCTCTCCCTTAGGCTACCCTTGGATCTTAAGATAGAGAAGAGTGAAGGCAAAAGCAAGTAATAAAAGTACTGATCAGAAACAGTAGTGTCAACTTAGGTGACTAAAGTATAGCAAGACTATGAGAGGCAAGGTTTGATGAAGGTTAGGGCCTTAAAAGTACTAAAATCTTCCTCTGAAACAACTAAAGGTGAAAGAGGAACCTTTTAATTAAGAGGAGCAAAGAAAAATGAGGAAATGGGAGGTAGAAGCACTGACAGCCTTTTGAAGTGGATGAGATCATATGCAATTTACCACTACCTTCCCTCATCAAACCCTATCTATAGGTATACATACAGGTTTTCAAATTGAGACTGACAATCAGAATGCATCATGTTCTTAAAAACTGACTACACCAGCAATGACAAAAATGGAAAAAATCTACCTTTCCTAAACTAAAAAACACAAACTATAAAAATTTAAACTAGTACTGCTGAAGGAGATAGACATAACTTTGGACTCTTAAGGTTGATTTATTTTCAATGCGCTTATAAGTTTTTCCTTTGAAAAACATGTCTGATGCTTCCTGCATGGTTAAGCCCTACCATTCTTCCATCTTTTTCCTTTTCTTGCTTTCTTACAACTGGGCACAGAATATGGGATTAGACTACTCTTTGACAAAAGTACAATACCATTCTGTACAGCCATGGCTGACAAAGCACAAAAATCTGGATATTTAATAGAAAACATTGACAGAATCCAAAGTAAAGCTGATTGCATTGGCAACTAGCCAGCTAATAGATGTAGCCTAAATGTTAAACCCAAAGCAGGGATGTAGCCTAAATGTTAAGCCTAAAGTACAGATGGTTGAGTAGAGTATTGTGCCCTGTGCCTGACCTCAGAGTACTTCTGAATTTTTATTGTGATTTGTTTAGTCTGACAACCAAAGTTAGTGAAAGTAAAGCCTAAGTGCTGTAATGTCAAAGCTAAGAAGAGTTGAAAACTAAGAATTACAATCAAAATCATAAAAAGGTACATGAAGTCTAGACAGGTCTCTTTCCCAGTTGCTTGCAAATGAACAAAATTTAATCATTTTTATTGAAGTAGGATGTTAAGAACTGGTAATATTGCAATTACCACATATGAATCTACATATGTATTATAGAATACTGCAAAATACTGCATAAGGTGCTACATATGGAACGTAAAACTCAAGGCCAAAACTGCAATGTCTTCAAAAACAAAGCTGCAGTAACATTTCCAATTGACAGGATAAAAATTCAACAATATTTCATATAGACGTAATTTATAAATAGTCAACTATATATGGAAAAGCTCTCTCTCTCTCTCTCTCTCTCTCTCTCTCTCTCTCTCTCTCTCTCTCTCTCTCGTCTCTCTCTTCTCTCTCTCTCTCTCTCTCTCTCTCAAGCAATCTAATAAATGCTAAAAAAAAAAATTTTCAACAATTGCTTTCATACCATGGTATTCTTTCATTTGAATATCTAATATATTTTCATTGTGGATTTTGGTAAAATCAGAAAGTAAAAGGTATCCATTCTATTCAGCAAGGCCAAACAAATGGCTTGATGAATATATCAGATCTTTCAAAATAACACATTAATCTTCAGTATCCTGTATCACCTTCTTCGCTTTAGTGTATCACACAAATTAAATTCATATATAATGCATATCTTCAAATGACTTTGAAAAGATATGTGCTATATACAAATATACATGCTCTAAACTCAACTCTCTGGTTAGTAAACATACACTGGAGACTTTACTGAGGTAAATCATAAACAATAAATTTCTAAGATCAGTCAACCAAACCAATTTACAGTATGTAGTATTTCCAATCTACCGTTTTGAAGGGGCTGCTGCTACCATCCATTAACAACTGCTGTAAAGTGGCTTGATTAATGTTTTAGTGAGTCTACAAAAAAAAAAATCTTTCAATGGTAGGAGGGCAACCCAACAAAGATCTTCCAGTAATTATTAAGTTACAGTAGAATTACATATTTTGTCTTTTCAATACTTGACAAACTCCTGATAACATTGCTTCATGGGCACTTTCATATTAGTCACTATACACTATCCAGGCAATTAGGGATTTTTCATTAGACAGTCAAATGATAAAACACAATATCAGACGGAAAATACACAAGTCATTTTTCTCTTAAATATAGTTGTTCTCACCTTGGCATCTAAAAAGTGACCCTGTTGACTGATATTGAAGAATAACTTAATTTCTGTGTAGCAATTAGTGATGTCCACAGCCTCTTTTAGAAATCTATGTTGGTGACCCTGAAATTGAAGCTCTTTCTCTTGTATCGCTTTCAAATTCAATAACAATGTAATAAATAATTTTCACAAAAATGTAAAATATCAATCTACTCTACAGTGCTAATGCTTACAGTAAATGCTTTGGCTAGTTTTAAGGAACAGCAGTGTTTCCATGTGTACGTGCAACAACGGTATCATGCAGTTACAAAATGCGTGCATGTAAATGTGCAGCCATGAACAGTTTGTTGTTATAGGTGAATTAGGCTGTTCATTCAAGACTAATCATATGTGATTTTCTTCCACAGAGAATTATGTGCAACACCAGCACACTACAAGGGAACCAATTTTCAATTTATAAAATGGGAAATATTAAGAATGACACTTTGTATACATATTCAGTACACTAACAGGACAAAAACAAATACATCACAACCTCTTAAAAGTATTAAGCATAAATCTCAAACATTAATTTTTGTAAATAATCAAAATCACAGAGCTCTCTTTAATGTGGATGCCTAAAGCTGTAATTAAATTTACAGAGCTTTTCAAAAGATTTTGATAAATTATAGTTCTTAAAATACATGTTTAGGACCAAAACGTACAAAAATGTTGTATCTATGCAAAAATGGGCCAGTCAAGGTACAAAGAATGCAAAATTGAGTGTTTGAGTCCCTATGTATGGTAAATCTGGTTCTAAAGCAAGGGCATTTGGATCCAGGAAACTATCTAAAGGCTAGAAGAGCCACAAAATTAACTGACAAAGGATGCAAAACTAATCAGTAAACCATCAGCCTAAGATATTCTACACTTTAAAAATCTGTCTGAAAAGTCTGAACATAACCTGACAAACTTTTCAGCCATCTACAGCAGCATAGGGAAAATGGATTATATGTAGTAGTACCTTTTTAAGGAAGACTTATAAGAGGAAATCTGCTCTGCAGAATACATTTCTATAGACATTAGCCTGCCATGAAATAGTAACAAAAGCAAATAACATCCACCAAATATGAAGTAAATGTGATGTGCATAGCCCTCCAAAATCAAGAATAGGCACTATAAACAAACACATTGGCTTGCAAAGTTACTTAATGCAAAACTTATGCATGAAAAGACTTATGAAAAGAGTTGGGCACTACCAAAGAAACCTAAAACACATGCAGGTCTCAAAAATTAATCCAAACACCTGAGGAAATGGCTTAAACAATAAATTAAAATCTCCATACGTAATTCCTAAAATTCTATATTACTTATTTTGTCATGAATATCAGGAAAATGACATTTAAAATATCAAAACAAAGAAAATCTTTGTCCAGCAAGATGGGCGATGAACAACAGTGTGTTTGCCTCATTGGCAGTGAGGAAGAATGAATACTTTCTCAGGGTTGTTATGCAAAATATCAAAGGATATGTTTTCTTGGGGAAATATTTTTGGCTGATGACTTACTCATAATTCTTTTATCCTGTGTCATCTTGGGTATGTGATTGACAAGAAAGTCAACAACCTTGTAGCAAAATAACTACACTTAAACCAGTGAACCCGTAGTCAGTGACTCATGGGACTCGACCCAGCCTGAGTAAGTCCCTGTTTTAATTACCAAACACGCTCACTCCCTTGCTTTGTAACTGAAGACGTACACCAGTTGGAGCAATTATATGGAGAAAAAAGAAAGGTTTTAGAGGTAGAAACCTATTTCAAATTTTCTAAATATAACTAGAATTACAAACAAATTCTGTCTTCCAGGAGAAGGCAATTCAAGTCTTTAAATTCACCATCTGTCATCTGACTGATGATCAACATGAGGTTGACAAAAAGATAATAAACAGATAAATAGAAAATTAGCTTGAAATTTACAAAAAAATTGAATATGTGTCCATTTTTGTACGCTTCAGTGTAGCCTAAACAAGCCTGTAACTTATATAGAACCTTTTCATATCAACATGCTAATTATTACAGGTAAGAGATTAATGTATGGTAACGTTTAAGTTATCGAGTTTTTTTGTTTTGTTTGCAATAAATGCTTCATGAAAAATCATGATCATAATCACTTCTTGAAATATTGTGGGATTATCTTAAGAACTTAACAAGGATCAGCATTTGTGGATCTTCATGCTGACACAGTATCTTTTAAAATAGTAACACTTGGAAACAATGACACTAACTTTCTGAAATTCCTAAAATATATTAATCTTATTAAAAAATGTATACTACTCTTAATAACTGAATCTTTTGACAAGTGTCCTGCTCAGATAAAGCAGCAAAGTGTACACTACAACAATTGCAGTTTTGGTTTATGAAACAAAACATGACAAATTTTCTAAGACAATTTGTTTTTTCATAGCTACAAACCTGAGGTCTTATCAACAGGATAATTTCTAGCGCCTAGCTGGATCCAGTAGAAAAGTAGATGAAAGCAAGGAATCTTGTGGTATCTGGCAACGCATGAGTAGATCGGGTGAAGAGTGGTCAAACGCCGAACATCTACGCCAGTCTTTCCCAACTCAAGATGACTCAACAAAATGGGGCGGCTAGAGGCGGGCAGTATAACGTTAAGACCTCAGGTTTGTGGCTATGAAAAATACAAATTGTCTTAAAAAATTTGTCATTTGTTCATACACGAACAAACCCTCGGTCTTAACAATAGGATAGACTCATACTTGGAGGGAGGTATAAGACATCCTAGACTGGCTGGGGGCCTACCCGCCAGTCCAGCTCTCAAAAGAAATAGTTCTTAGAGAGGGACTGAAGCCCATTGAGAAGCTAGATACACTAAAATCTAACCATTCAGAACCTGAGAGACATACAATGATATATGGGATAACCATTGTCAAGGGAATCAAAAACTGTGACTGTCCAAAAAACAAACCAGGGCACTAGGGTTTGTAGTACTCCCGACTCCTCCTTGCCCAGGAGCGGAGCCTATGCTGCTAAATAGTGGGTAAGATATTGAACACTGCACGACCACACTACCAGTATGACTACCTCACTCACCTGTATCAGACCAGTCCAGCAAATGACGTGTCAATTCCTTAAACCGCCCGAAGGAAGAAGGAAAGGTACAAGAAAAAGAAGGAGGCCAGCCAACTCACTCATTCTCTCATCCACACAATCATCTCAGGTAAGGTACAAAGGTGCCCCGTTAAGGGCAACTATGAGTTACACAACCCGTTGGGCAGCCACCACAGGACCCAAGGAAAATGTGTCCATAGATCTGTGGGCAACATCCTTAAGATAGAAAGAGGTGAACGTGGACTGGCGTAACCAAGTACCAGCGCTCAGCACTCTATGTACAGCCAAGTTCTTTTTGAAAGCCAGAGAGGGACCAATACCCCTAACGTCATGTGCTCTAGCCTGCACAGACGTGGCGATGGAATCATCAAGAGTCAAGTATGCCTGTCTGATGACTTCCCGTATCCAAAAAGAGATAGTATTTTTAGACACCTCTTTCTTCATACGCCTGTACTGACAAAGAGCCTGCGCCAGCCCAGTCTAAGGTGCCGAGTCCTCTTAAGATAGTAACGCTGGGCCTGGACAGGGCACAACAAAAGCTCTTGAGCATCACCACCCACAAAGTCAGTCAGTGAGGGAATGGAGAATGAAGCGAACCTGTCATCATGCACCGAGGGACTTTGGGTCTTGGCCACGAACTCTGGAACAAATTCGAAGGACACTGACTTCCAACCCCTGGTGTGCTTCACCTCATAACTCAGACCGTGGAGCTCTCCTACCCTTTTGGAAGATGGCAAAGCCAAAAGGAAAACTGTCTTAAGCGTCACGTTCTTAACAGATGAGTGGCGCAAGGGCTCATATGGGCTCTTAGTCAAGCTCTTAAGCACCAAGGAAACATCCCACGTTGGGGGCTTGAGTTCTCTAGGAGAAGACGACTGCTCAAACCCCTTAACTAGCAGGGAAAGTTCCCAGGAAGAGGAGACGTCGATACCCTTCAGGCGTAACACCAAACTCAGAGCCGCCCTGTAGCCTCTAATAGCAGACACAGACAAACGTTTCTCATCTCTGAGGAAGGTTAAAAAGTCTGCTATTCACTGAATAGAGGTCGCGAGTGGAGAAAAAACCCGTTTACGACACCAATCACAGTAGATCGCCCATTTGCCTTGGTAAACCGCGGAGGTTGACTTCCTAAGACTGCTGGACATGTGCACCGCTGACTTCTGAGAAAAGCCTCTCTCTCGGAGGAGATAGTTGATAGCCTCCAACCGTGAAGAGACAGGGATTCTACTGACTGGTGGAACCTTTCTGCATGGGACTGACACAGATGCCGCCAAGGCGGAATCTCCCTCGGAATCTCCGACAACGATAGCCGATCTGGAAACCATTCCGCATGAGGCCACAGAGGGGCCACCAGAGTCATTCTGAGACCCTGTGAACCCAACAGCCTGTTCAGAACCTGATGAATCAAACAAAACGGAGGGAAGGCATACACCTCCAGGTTGTCCCAGGGATGTTGGAATGCATCTTCTGCCAATGCCAAGGGATCTGGGACCACTGAACAGAACACTTCCAGCTTCCTGTTGTAACGTGTCGCGAAAAGGTCCAGCATGGGTCTCCCCCAAATCTGGAAAAGCCTGTCTGCCACCACTTGATGAAGGGACCACTCTGTGCCTAAGATCTGATCCCGGTGACTGAGTTTGTCTGCGACCATGTTCCGTTTCCCTGGGATATACCGAATTGCAGATTGCCCACTGGTGAAGCTTGACGGTCAGGGCATGAAGCTGCTGAGAAACTAGGCCTCCCTGTTTGTTCATGTAGGCTACCACCGTGGTGTTGTCCGACATGAGAACGACAGTGACCCTCTACCATCCCCCGAAACTCCTTCAGACCCAGGAAAGCTGCCTTCAACTCCAAGACGTTGATATGCTGCTGCTTGTCCTCTAAACCCCAAACGCCTGAAGCGATGAGGCCACCTAAGTGCACTCCCCAACCTGCGAGGGAGGCGTCCGAGAACAGAAGGAAGTCTGGAGGGAGAGCGCGCAGAGGGACGCCCTTCAATAGATTCTGGTCGTCCAGCCACCAACGAAGGTCTTCTCTCACTTTCAAAGACAGTGGGACCTTAAACAGGGGAGAGTCCCCCGCCGGAGACCAGAATTCCCCCAGTCTCCATTGCAGAGACCGAAGATGGAGACGCCCATGAGGGACCAGCTTCTCTAGGGAAGATAGCACTTTGAGAGAAAGTTGCACGCCACGGCCCGCAACTTCTCCAATCTCTGATCCGACGGGAAAAACTCTCGCCACTGTCGTAACGATGACCATGCCCAGGTAGAGAATCCTTTGAGTGGGTACGAGGTTCGACTTTTCCTGGTTGACTAAAATGCCCAGGTCCAAGCAGAACTGAAGAAGATGATCCCTGTCTTGCAGCAGCTTTTTCCTGGAAACTGCCAAGACCAACCAATCGTCGAGGTACCTCAGCAAACGGATCCCCTGGGCATGGGCCCAACTTGACACGAGAGAGAAGACCATTGTGAACACTTGAGGGGCTGTGGTCAACCTGAAGCACAAGACTTTGAACTCGAAGATCTTGCCCGCCAGAGAGAAGCGAAGGAACTTCCTGGACATGGGATGAACAGGGATTTGGAAGTATGCGTCCTTCAAGTCTATCGACAGCATGAAGTTGCCTTCCCTCACGGCTGCCAACACCGAGCACGGGGTCTCCATCTTGAACCGTGTCTTTCTGATGAAGCGATTCAAGGTGGATAAGTCGATCACAGGCCTCCATCCTCCCGATGCCTTGGGCACCAAGAAGATGTGACTGTAAAACCCCGGGGATGGACGCACTACTTCCGCTATCGCATCCTTGTCCAGCATCTTCTGACCTCCTCCTGAAGAGCTAAGAACTTCAGAGAATCTGGTGGATACATCTTCCTGAGCTGCGGCTTGTCCGACAGGAGGAGAGAAGTCGAATGGCAACAGATCCCACCCGAAGGACATCTACCACCCACTTCTCTGGCCCGTAACACTGCACATTGGGCCAGCCAGGCACCCCCCCCACCCATGGCACAGGAGAGGGAGAGGCGCCCAACCTACCGACGGCCCCCTTGACCTCTGCTCCTAGGGCCTCTTCTTGGTTTAAAGGAACGAGAGCGAAAGGAGCGTTAATCCTGAGACTTGGGCTGTGACAAATGGGAAGGCCCTGCTAAACTCGAGGTCCTCAATGGCCTACCAGGGGACAATCTTCTCGATTGCTGCTAGACCGGGGGAGGAGGGGGAGCCAAACGTCTCCGAAGGCGGGGCTCTGATTTAGACACAGCCTGGTGCACCAGACGGTCCTTGGTGTCAGCCCAACGTCGGTCTATCTCATTGTCGAGTTCGGTCCGTGGAAACAAAAATTGCGATTCTAACAGGTCACCGTTCCTCAAGGCCAGCAAAGACTCGGTGTCGAGCGTCCCTCCTAACCAGAAGAAGATTAGCCCATAAATTGGCATTGAGGTGAGCCAAATAAGAAAACGCCTTGCCCCCCGGATTGCAAAAGACTGGCAAGTGAGGCAGCACTCACCAACCCATTAGGGGACCTGTCAGAAGCTATCTTGGCAATCACCACAGACCAGAGGTCCAGCCAAGAAACCGTCTGCAACATGGAGGCCGCCGTAGATTCCAAGGCTAAGGCATCTTGCAGAGATAAGGATGGAGCCACTGACCTCACCTGTTCCAAAGTCAAACCCGGCTTCAGGAGAATGACGTCTGGGTTAAGGTGGTGTGACAACAAAAATGCAGAGCTCGTAGCATAGTACTTCCTATGTCTTGTGAGAGGTGGGGGTAGGAGTTTGGTAGAGCCTCTAGAGCGAAGTGAACCGTCCCGGTCAGAAACAGAGGCGTTAACCTTCTGCAAGACCGACTGAACGTGCCCTGACAATGGCAGCTGGAGAGACGATTTGGGGTCCTGAGCAGCTCCCACCAAGGCTGCCAAGCAAGAAGGAGTGTAGGACGACCGATCCTGAGTCCTACTTTCCAAATTGTTGAACCCACAAATGAGATCAACAACCTCCGAAAAGGAAGACACAAACTCCTGTGTCCCCTTCTTCTTGCTCTGGCACCGGCGACCGACAACGAGAAGGATGTGTAGCCTCCTTTAACACCTTTTCTTCACCAAAATTCACAGAAGGGTTAGTAGGCAAACAGTCTGAAATCTCTACTAGCCTATCTGGGCTGGGTCCAAGCGTCAGCCTCCGAGACGGACCCACTGAAACATTAGGCACATCACTACCTCAACAGGTGACTCCAGACAGCCATGAACAGACACGGGTGTGGCAGCCTTATGTACGTGAGACCGGGGGGAAACTCGAGCACTCGAGATTGACGGAGAATCCCTTATAGTGGAAGACTTGGAAGCAAGCAAACTCTCTGGCTGCACCACCTCCATGCTCACTTCCTTCAACCTCTTGACAGGTGCCTTCAGGTCTTTATGGCGACGAATAGGCCTGGGAGAAGAAGGGGCACTACCATCACGTGCACGGACGGGGGAGGTTGCCACACGCTCGCGATGTGCAAGGACGGGGTGGAGGGGTGGGGTGGTTGCACGTACGAGGTTCGGCGGCAAAGCAACCCCTGCAGAACACACAACACTAACACTGCCCTAAACCACAGTACTCTCGGGAACACATCCGTGCTGTTCCTCCCTCGGCGGCGAAGGAAGGGCAAGGTCCTTAGCCTTCCAATGCCTAACACGCCCACGAGGCGTAGAGGGAGAAGAGGGAGAGGGAGACAGCACCAGCTTCTTATGCGCACTCTTCTCGGAAGGTGGGGACGAAGCAACGCGTTTCCTACCAGTCCTCCCAACCGATAAGGCAGCCAACTTCACATCTAAAACAGAGTCCAGCCTCTGAAGCACCGCCTGGCATATGAGCTCGGACTGATATGCCAGAGAAGGCTCCGAAGACAAGGAAGGGAGATGTTTCGAACTGGGCGGCAGAGATGACGGCTCAGAGGCGACTGGAAGATACGTCATCGATGAAAGTGACTTCACAAGCGGCGGTGACGTCACGATCTCCCCTCTGAGCGAGGGGGAAAGAGACGCCATTGGCAGAGGAATACACAAAGATGGGCCCGTGACGACAACAATGGGGCTGACGCCGCAGCATCACTCCGAGACAAGGCAGCCGCAGCCGGCGGAGCAATACAAGATGGCCGACTGCTCCCTCCCGTGGAGACGAGGCCTGGAGGGGTGGGGGGGATGGCCTGGTTGGGTGCTGGGGAGGGGGGTTGCGAGCCTCCTCAAAATGCACTAGCAACCCCCCCAAAAGGATGGGGTACCCCCTAGCCCAAGCGTCTTCCAAATCGCCACCGTTTTGGACGCCTACGACTCTGGAAGAGAAGAGAATGATGAAAAAACCTCACCCATCTCGGGAACCGAAAAAACTCCCGAAGAAGAGGGGGCTACATTACAAATAATACCCTGGCGACCTCCCGATACTTCCAAATAATACCCTGGCGACGTCCCGATACTTCCATCGACGGATCAATGGAAGAAAAGGAAGGAGAAGCAGGGGCAACGCTACTATGGGGGTTGACTACTGTGGAAGACGAAACATCGGGAATAGGAGTAAAGCCCTCCCAAGAAGGAAGAGTGGAGACTCTCTGACGTTCCCTCTTACCATGAACCTTCCTCCACTGCTCCAAAGGCCATGCCCGGCATTCCGTACAAGGATTTGTAATCGTACAAAAATTGGAACGGCACCTACTGCAAGTGATGTGAGGGTCCGTCGCTGACGAAGCCAAGAAACAAGAACAGGGAAATCCAGGAATTCCGGGGCACCAACGCTGATGTCGAGAAGGAGCAGAAGCCATAATATTAGGCAAAAAAACCCACACAAACACACAAAAGGAACGAAATGGGCAAAAACTGGGAAAAGGCCAAGAGGAAAAAACCCACTCTCGTCCCAAGGCGGTAAAGAAAAGACTGGCATAGATGTTCGGCGTTTGACCACTCTTCACCCGATCTATGCATGCGTTGCCAGATACCACAAGATTCCTTGCTTTCATCTACTTTTTTACCGGATCCAGCTGGGCGCTAGAAATTATCCTATTGTTAAGACCGAGGGTTTGTTCGCGTATGAACAACTAAAATTTGTTTAATTAACTCTAGATGCAGTGTCAATGTTTATGTCAGTGTGTACAGATAACAATCATTTGTTTTATTACTATGTAAACACTTAACCTGTATCATGGAAAATGTATCCATATCGTGATGGAGGTATCTTTCATCATGCAATACAGGGTTTTCTCAGAAACGTAACACTGTGGCAAATTAAAGGACACTGCTTGAGGGAAGCATTAGGTTTCAATTATGGGAGGGTAGTATCAAAACTGAACTTTGTTTTTTTTTAATAAATGCCATGAACAAGAATACCTTGTATAAAAAACATAATTTTCAGGAAAGCAGGGTCAATAAGTTCTATTTCACACTTGATAAATACATTAATTACTGGAACAATGTGTCACATTAGACATTAACTAATGTCAGGGAAAAACTGCATATAGAAGTGGTTAAATAAATGTTCCTATGATACCTAGTTCCTTCATTCTATGTGCAATTCTTTGCTTCACATATAAGTTTGCTTCAGCACATACCATATTATCATAAAAGTAATTTCAAGTATTTAGAAATGACTGCTGATCAACACAAAGTAAACATTAAAGAGACAGACTACAAAGTTGTACATAGGTATGTATAAAGCATAATAAAAAATAATTTATATTAACTTTGAAATCATTAAAATAAATATTCTAGGAAGAAAAATTCTCTAAGGCTAGAAAGTCACTATATGATTAGATCTAAATTAAGTACAAAAAGAAAATGGCTACAGGAATACAGAGTACAGAGGAGCATCATGCTAGAGACTTTTCATCCAGGATGGTATCTCTGGGAGGTATATTCAATATAAAACAAATCAAGTGGTCGAGGAGTGATGTCTTATACAATATTAACTAAGATTAAGGTGGCAATAAGTAAATCTCTTCATACTTAGCTAACATACAGTTATATAACTGTGCTGAATAATGCTTTAAACATAATGTACAATGCTTCACACACACACACACACATTTATTTCCCTTTACTTCCCTAAATGTAATGAGTCCCATGCTCTTTCTGCCTGAAATCCTATCAGGTCTAACTCTCATCTGTCACCTTTTTAAGTGATTTCCTGGTCATCAGAAAAGTCCTATTGAAATAAGAAAACTACAGAAAAAAAATAAAACACTGACCACCAAATACTTTATGCGAACACAGCTTTGATTACATGTAGTATATATAAAAATATGTGGTGATCATAAATTTATACTGGTATTTTCTAGTTTCCTTACTTCAAGCACAAATAAGTGCATATTAAAATTCCTAACACAGATATCCGACATAAAACTGCAAGTTACGTTCGTTCCATGTAAAATATACGAACAAACTTCTGCTCAACTGTGGAGGTACTGTTCACCACATAAAGTAGGTACATAACAGCCTTCTGCAGTGGAAGTGCAGACAAAAACAAAAGCCTCTAATTGCATGTATACAATGAATACAGTAACACAAAACAAACATACGACTTTAATTTATTGTAAGAGAATTTGAGCTTAAAGGAATTTGTCTATGACCAAAGCTAAGGTTATCAGAATACACTAGTCATCAATAAGCACAGTTTCTGAGCACTTTCAACAATATAATCTCTGACCACCTGATGACAAAATCCTGATGAAATATATTTTTTAAAATATGTGAAATCAAAGTAATGTCTATGCACTTGTTCTGAACTACACAACTGTTTGATCTTTTGATCTATTATGTATTACCCACTTTAGAATACATTACTAGTCAGATAAGAAACCAAATCCATACAGAAGATACAGTTATGAAGACATAATAGATTTTTTAACATAAGGAGGCTATAAAAGGCAATTAAGTTACTTGAAAGAAGTACTGTAATGTGATTACTAGAAGTTCTTGGTGAACTGAAAAATTGCAACAAATCATTGTACACGAGAAAAAATGGATTTCATCCAACCAACCCAGAAGCTAGAGATAATACAAGTTTTTTCCACTCTCCCATTACAAAATTATCTTCCAGTATTGAAAGTAACAGTAAAAATGCATTTTGCAAAGAACTAAACAAAAACGCAAACACCTTATGCAGCAGCATGCCTCCAGTAGCTATGCCCAGGTCAAATTTCAACTGATGTTAGCAGAAAATGGAAATACTAAAAAATTCTTATAATTTTTAACAGATTCTTTTCTTCAGTATATTAATTCTTAAAATGTTTATGAAGGCTGCAAAACAGTTTTACATAAATATCTGTGCAATAAAAAAGCACCTTAAAGTCATCAAGCAACAATGCTTCAGATTTAAAGTTCTGTACTGTTTTACAATTGCACTGACTACAGCACAAGTATTTACACAAGATTTGACTTTCATGAAAAAACAGTTTTTATAGTTTGAGATTTCATACATCCACGGGATTAAAACAGAAAATTAATAATGCTGATCAAGGGGGCATGGTAATATCAGCAAAATCTAAGGACACACAAAATCTCCCAAAATAAAACTTGTGGTATCTAAGCAAAATATTAAAAAATTTAATGCAAAGCATTCTGGCAACACTCACCAAAGCTAGGTGTTCAAATATAACCTAACAAATGCCACATATTGGGCATTAATGACTTCTTTGGTAACAAAAGGTATTCTATAATAAAAATCCAATTATCAAAATCTATTATACTACACTTTTCCCCCATACTATTATCCTACCCTTTCTGAGCACTGGATTTTTACCAGAAATTTAATTTGTAGGTTGCCAATGGCAGAAAGACGTAAGTAGAGGTCCCACATCTAATGACGAATAATAACCACATGAGAAATTTTAAGGCTTTTTTCTTCTATTGATGAATATACTGCACTATTCTGGGTAGTAGGTATGTACATGTAAAACAGACAGTTTGTATTTATAGAGATTATTTCAAATTGTGTATATTCAAATGCAACACTGAAAAATATAAGTTAGAAGGCAATAAATTTGTCTTGGGATGTAAAATAAGAATTAAATTCAACAGAATAGCAAACAACAATTTTTTATGGAATACTGCCTAGATATTATAAACAGCTTACAAACACTGTGAATAACAAAAGGAAAGCTGTGTAATCATCAAAGTTAGCTCAAAATCAGATTAGTCATTTAGGTACTACCCTCTTACATAATTCATCTTTTATATTCTATCCTCATTGCCTGGAAGCAACATTTTAATCAGCTTTAGTTTTTTTTTTTTATTATTTACTCTTCCATTCCAATCAATGCAGAAATTCTTTATAGACAAATTAGTTCCAGGAAGGTTAATAGTGGCAAGTAGGTTTCAGTGGTTGCATACTAAGTTATTAACAATATTATTTAAGGGGAATAGCAAATTAAAATCAGGTGCCTGAGGTAGTAGGAACAAAATTTTGTTAAGCCCATGATGATTCAGCAATATCTTCAATCATTAGGCACTCAAGAAACATAACATCAGATTCATTAAACATGAGAAATTCTACTATTTCACCCAAACTTTCATTATAAAAACCTGTGACAAAAGCAAATTGGTTAGTACTTTTAGCTATTGCAAATATGCGATCACAACTTTCAAGCAAAAAAAAAAAAAAATAATAGCCTTAGCCTCAAAAAAACAAAATATTCCTAGTCTTATCCTTTAGACTAGATAAAACTCTTTAGGAAGGAACAACCAACCTAATCTTTTCAAGCAAGTAAAATTATTCAGGAAATATTACATGTAGCCCATCATGAGATAAAGAGAAAGATAGGTAGGTTAATATGAGATAAATTGGAATTTCTTTTACAGAGAGAGAGAGAGAGAGAGAGAGAGAGAGAGAGAGAGAGAGAGAGAGAGAGAGAGAGAGAGAGAGAGAGAGAGAGAGATTAATCAGATAAATTAGAATTTCTTTAACCTAACTGAAAGGCAACCATTTTGAAATATTTTACCTTTATACTTCAATAATGAAATACATACAGTATTATCTCAAAATAATAATGCACTTTTCTAATTGAGTAATCTCTGTGTGATGGATATAAGCAAGTCTGGGGTATCTGTTAGCAGCAAATGTCTGTTGAGTGATTTGCCTTTTGTGTTACTTATAAAAAGAACATTTATTTTGTGAATGAAAATTAATGGTGATAACTCATTTTCTGAATGGCATTAGCTATTCTAATTCATAGCTGTGCTCTCAGAAAATGAAGATAGCTTTTTTAACCTTATTTCTTCATGTTAGCTTATTCCAGTAAATTTGATTAAAAGATATAAATTAAAAGATTTCGACACCAAGGAAACTTAATACTTCTTACGAGAGTTAAATTTCAGCAGTTTGGGTCTTTCATCAAACCGCCTTCGTTATTATTGTACGGCCTCATATTTTTCATCTATTTCATTACTTTATGTCCTTAGTTCAATAATTGTCAAGGCAAAGCAAGTTAAAAATATTTTCACTAGATTATGAGTAGTATATTATATACAACTGATTTTCACTGCTGAGTGCACCAGGCACATTTTCACTGACCAAGTGAAGAGGAAGCATTTCAAAAAGAATGTTCCTATTTACAAAATCACTTTTCTTCTGTTTGTCATCACGCCCATCTGCTCAGCGACAGTGCTAGTATCCAGAGATGGTCTCTATCATCGCTTTAGGGAGTAACACTCTACAGCCAATTTGCCTCCACTGCTTCAGCATTACTATCTGATTACTACTCCACTAATTACCAAGAACTTTTTTAGGCAATATTTGCTTTCCAGTCACTTGTTACTGTTAAGGAATAAGAAATTACACTTATATGTAAAACTCCAACAGTTTTAGATAATGCAATACCAAGGTTCTAAGCCATTTTTATTTAAGGTATATAGCTGCTCAAGAATCCAAGCCCGTTTGGTACAAAATTTTTGAACCACGCCAACTTTTAACTTTAGGCCTCTTTAATACCAAGGACAGTAGTTGTGCCATCACCAATGATCCAAACAGTGGTCAAAACCAGGTCAACATTCCAGATTATTGAGTTCAGACCCTGAGGGTGATCCTTTGGTAGGGGTGTAAG
The DNA here is from genome assembly GCF_015104395.2 of Macrobrachium nipponense. Lineage (NCBI taxonomy): Eukaryota > Metazoa > Arthropoda > Malacostraca > Decapoda > Palaemonidae > Macrobrachium > Macrobrachium nipponense. The sequence continues at coordinate 102,824,429 of NC_061110.1, forward strand.
AATACTACCCACCATAGGTCTTGCATGTTATGCGTGTTATAAAAGGTAACTAAAAGGAGAGCTGCTGCCTTGCAGTCTTACTTTTAAGTAAAAGGCTAGGCCCACTGCCAATAACTGTGGAAACTGCTGCTTTGCAGTTTTGCTTATCAGTAAAAGGCTAGGCCCACTGCCAATCATTGTGGAAACTGCTGCCTTGCAGTCATACTGTAGTAAAAGGCTAGACCCACTGCCAATAACTGTGGTTGATGATAGCAAGGCCATGAAGTTGTGAAAAATTCCTTTGCCAAACAATAAACCATGCCTGATCCTCAATGTAGAGGTAACATGGGAAAGAAGAGGAGGAGTTCAGATCCTGAAGGTAGTAGCAGTTCTGGTATTCCAGTTCCAAAGTTCTTGTCAAAGGCATGCTTATAGGACAGAAAGAAGTTCACCTTCTGATCTTCTAGACATCAGAAAATTTATTATCAAGAGACTTGCAATTTATCTTTCTGAAGTTGTGCACAGACTGACTTTCCAGTCCTATTAGCCTCCATTCCGCATGTAACCAAAAAGTAAGGTCAGTCATATCTGACAAGCCAACCACAATGCCTTTTAAGAAATTTTGGGGGACTGAATGACCAGTTATGTCACTGGGCATTAAGCATTTTCATCAAACCAAGTAAGGTGAACACTAATATATTTTCATGACAAGAACCATGCTATTCTTTAGCCAGAATTCTTAGTTCCTGCAGTCTAGAACAGACACTTAAAAAAATCATGAAGATTTAGGACATGATTTAAAGTTCCAGAACTTTCACTTGACTACTTAGTCCTTCTCTCACCATGTCAGAAGCAAGCTTTAGGACCTTCTTTACCTCATAAACATGCCTGGGAACTTTCTGGTTTAAGAATACACCATACACCAGCATCAACAACATTTCTAGAAGCAGTACAGCATCACTTAAATCTATACTAGAATAAATCTTTGTGTTTGAAGTTTTTTTGGCAATATCGTCTGAGCAGTCTTTCATATGCAGCCAAAGCAACCCCTAAACCATAAAGATATTTGAGACTCCAGTTTTACCTAAAAAAAAATGGAACTCTTCATGTGGTAACCTACAACTTACTGGAGATTTAACAAAATAATCTAAACAAAATGTGTAAAAACTTCAACTGAAAGCAAGAAAAATATTTACATCTAGAATGTTAAATAATGGAGTTCAGGAGTAATAAATTAATGATGACAAGCTGTCAAATTAATTTATGTCTAAAATATTAAGTACTAGGCCTATAAATCACTATCTTCATTTTGATGCAAGCCACCAAATGTCCAACAAGGATATACAACAAAAGAGAAACTGTCATAGACATTTACTCCAACTAGAGGTATTTATGCACCAAATCTAATGAAAAAACAGATGTGCTGGCTACAAGAAAAGTTGCCATACCAATGGGCAAAGATGCAAAGACAGCCAAATTGAAAGCCTGCGTATTAAATATAAACCATACTGAAGCTTGTAAATGTTTTGCCAAAGTATTTCCTCTTTATGACTATATATAAGTATATCAGGAATTTTGACAAAACCTATATTAAAAGAAACATTAACAACCTTAAATAGCAAAATACGATCAGTTTTTAAGCAAGATGCACTTAAACATTACCATCAAAACCCAGGTGCACTGTCTGACAAGGGGTTGATTAAAAGAATAAGGAAAAGTAAATCTTGAACAAAACAAGAATGTAAAAGAAATAAAAAAATGGGACAATCTCTTCAAATTGTATTTTTGCAAATATAAATGCATATTACAAAGGAAAATACTACACTTTAGAATATTCAATATTTCTCATAACAGTTCATTAACAGTATTAATACAGAAATTCATTTCAAACATATACATTTATACAAATACTGTTCAAGCATTGTACATAATAGACCAACTCCAAAATGAATCAGTTACCACTACCCATGAGATATATTGGAAAAAATATACAAAACTATTAAAAAATTTACCAATATTAAAGATAATCCTTTGCACCTTTTAACCCTCGTAAGTGTTCATCTATATTATATACACCGTGGGTAAGTTCAAATAATGGAACTTACACCATAAATGGAAGAAATCACAAAAAATTTAATGGACAGAGAATATGAGTTTCAAAAATCTCTCCTCCATGAAGTTAAAATGACATTTTTAACATTTCAATATTTGGTTCCCTAACAAACTTTTCAATCAGAAGCAAGCTTTCTAGATTTTCTTTTAAAATTATCTCATTCCAATTTTGGGAACTATACTCTGTTTTTTTTCATCTGTCCATCTGCCTGTGGTGTTTTTGTGTGGCAACACTGTGTCCCGGGCTTTAGATAGTTACGCTATGTGTAAGTTCTTTAGGTAAATTCAAAACGGATATCTGGGTGTACATTGCAACTGAAAAGTGTTTTAATAATTTACTGTATGCGAATTACACCGTTAATATTCGAAATAGGATATTATTATAATCGTTGAATGTAAGCTGAATGTGACTATCTAAAGCCCGGGACGCAGTGTTGCCATACAAAAACACCACAGGCGGGTGGACAGATGAAAAAAAACAGAGTATAGTCATTATTATTACTATTATTAAAAATACACGTAATGGGAAGGAAATATAAACAAGATTTTTTTTATTAGAGTAGTTCATGTTACTTATCAAAGAATGGTTATTAAACGATGTCTTTTGTCAATAATGAAAAAAAAAAAATCCAGCAAGTCTGGGACATCTGGAATATAATCTTCCTTGCGACGATTCCACGAGAAACTTGTAACATTTACACTGACTTTAACTGCATTAACAATCCTAAACAACTGTAGACTTTGGTTGATTTTGTGATCCTAGTCAATCCTGTTCTTATACTATGATATTTGCAAAACCTGCTAACAGATATCATTAAAAAAAGAAAATTTTACCAGCACAGTAATTTAGTGGACACTTGAGACAGAATCAGTTACAAAAGTTGCAAAACTAAATCTGTCTTAGATTCGGAGAACCTTTGAGAACCTACTCTAAGCAAAATAAAAAGACCAATAGTACAAGAAAAAGAGTGTAATCACCCTCAGGTGAAACTGGTAATCTTGATCAATATTGTCATACCACCAATAAGTGTTCATCTCCAATGATTTTATCTTCCTCTTCACTTATACCTATATACAATTGTAAGTTTGGGCTTGCATTAATAATAGGAAATCATCACAGACAGTATGTATCACAGGCTGATGCACAAAACAGCACTTTAATCTGATTAAGGCAAGGCAAATTGAGGTTACTACTAATCTACATACTGTATTTGATTAGCTTTATAAGGTTAGGGTACTACTCTATCACATTCAATGTTAATGCAACTTCATCTTACAGTTTGATGTGTAATCTACTGTACATTTTGGTTCATTACACAGTCTGATAAGCAACATGGATAAGACAAAAGCTCGGTACAACAGCAACTCAGCATCAAGATGATCACCAAAGTTTACCAAGGGCTAATTTCCAGAAGCACTGTTGTCAATATGACAATACTGAATCTTGATTAGGTGGTTACTTAACAGGTATCTAAGATAGTATTCACTTATGAGCTAGCTTACTTTCCAACAGGTATACCTCAATGATTGCCTCCCCAAAACCTTCATTATTCCTAAATAAATCTTTGTATAACTAGAACATGTTACAAGTGATATACTAAAATCTGTAATATACCTACAGTCCTGCTTCAGATCTATCATATCACTTCTCTTGAATACTGTACAGATTCTTTAGTGCTTCCTTGAAAATTATTCTTGTGCAAAAGTAAAATAAAGCACCAACAATTATGAGCTGAAAAGATGCTCTACCCCTCAAAGACAATGCTACTTTTGAGTCAGAATTATCATGTGGAACAAAATTTTGCCTCCTGGTTACATTATCCTTATTATTGTTAATGTATTATCACCTATTTTTCCCATCCAAAAAGTGAAATTATCAACCCTAAAACAATTATTGTAAATATCTAATAAATTACTATTAAAAACTATTAACTAGATATACTCTGAAAACAGATATTCTAATAGTCTTCAAGATATATGACTTCACAAACTGCCATTCACTCTTGGCTAACCAGTCATATGAACAAAATTCTAATATCACAAACTGTAAATAAAAGTTTTGTGATAATGCTGAATTCCACAATGAACTTAGAGGAATGGGTCACCTGACATCCATAGAACATCCATAGGACCAACTAGTGGCAGAAAGACATCAGTGGCACATTCGTTTTGAAATGAAGACTATACCCATCATAAAGCCCCTCTAACTTCCTTTGATATAATTTTCCTTTCAGCACAAAGTATGCCATTTAAAGGAATAACTTTTTTTTTGAGAACAGAATCCTCTTGATTTCTCAAATGGGAAATCGAAAATCACAGCTCTAACAAGGAGTTCAATGCAGTTTGAGAGCCAGCAGCAACAGAGCCCTTGGTCCTGACAGCATCCCATACCTTCTGACTTCCTACCTAACCAAATTAAAGTGAATCCAATATATTTCAATATTACAATCAGGTTAATAACATACTTTGGGACCTGTTGTGCTCAAGGATTTTTCAACCTGTTGATGATTTTTACAGCTCAGATAGTTTTTTCTGTCACTTGAAATTATGTATTTCTGTTGCAATGAATCATACCTTGTGAAGTTTCAGCAGACTGTTCTGCTTTCAGGCACTGGTATGAAAAAAGAAATAAAAACCTAAATTTATTTGTAGACATTAAAATCCCCTACTAATTACAACTGTCCTATAATTATTATTGGAGTTAAAACAATTGTATTAATTTCGTAGCTAACTAAGCACACTACATAAAATTAACAGTACATTAGCAAATTGTCAACAGTTGAAAAAGTGCTTTTCAAAGTGACAATATCACATGGGTCTTATTTTGTGCTGCTCCTAATCTGCCTTCTTGATAAAATGAAGATGTGGGTAAAACTGATGGTCTTGTGTTTTTTACATAATGAAAATCTTGTAAAAGTAGCTGCAGCCATTTACGAAACATTACCTAACCCTTGGATGAGGTAGCCATTTCTCAGGGTTCCTCTTCTCGGAACTAAACACCAATTTTCCTTGCTGAAAAACCAAGGTTCAGGAAACCAAGTTTCAATTCCAAAGACGAAGCCCAAGGAACACCTACTGCTCCAAGGAAAGTGGCAACCATACAAATCCTTCTTTTTATATATAGTATTGTATTTAGAGATAGATATCCATATATAGTTACTTTTGAGACTCCATATCCATCATCTCTTTAATCCTATATTTTTATTATTTTTTATTTGATTTACAGCATAATCTTCATTGCTATTTCTTATTTTATTTCCCGATTCCATAAGATAAATGTTACAAACACATCTTTACATATGGATCTACATTATGAGGCCCTGCCATATTAGTACTGGTGATACAAACTACATTTAATACATTACTAATTGCATTCACTTTTGAGAAAAGTTTTTTCAACTTTCATATATATTTAAACTTACACTTCTCTCATGTGGAAGATAACTGCCGAAATGAGATTTGAATCTTTGATGTACAGTATTTCAAAGAATGTATAGTTTTTCCTAAATGATGGCTTTATTTGTTGTAAGTTAGGACGGACACAATTTTATTTATTTTTTTTTTTTTTTTGCATGAGTAAAATTCTAATTTTCAGTTCAAGTCTACATAACGAATCTATTAATTACTCTGCTACAGACATAACGAATCTATTAATTACTCTGAATTGCAATAAAGTTCTTTATCAATTATTAGAATTGTATTTAAATTCTTATTCAACTGCAGTGCCTCCACTGGGAATTTATCACATGGGGAACTTTGGTCCTATATCACATACTGGGTTACAACCCTTATGGGTCACTATCTAGGAAAGATCCCACATTTATAACTGCCCTTGGATAACCACCTTGAATAACACTTGACGTCTTGACTTGAAGATTAAAATGACATTAAAACTTTCCCCTCCCTCAACCAATTGTTACTTCAACTTAATCTAGTCCCAAACCTAACTAAATTTAAGTATGCCTATGGTAATTCATGATTAACTTTCTAATTTTACAAAAAAATTCAAACAAAAATAATTTTTGAAGGCATTCGTTCATCAAAGAGGAGTGAAGTGAATGGATAAGAATTACTAGGTATAAAGTATTACAGGGAATTAAAGGAACCTTAAGTGGACCTATCAGAATAAATATGTGGTATGCACTACCCTCTAAAGGGAATCCTGTCTTTCGCTAATGTAATTTATAATTCATGATCAAAACTATCAAAATCTTTAAAACATTAGCCCAATTTTTCAACTTACAATATAGCAACACCAATTCTGCAAATAACCTTTAATCTGCATATGGCACATTATGCACTGCCTCCTGCAAGGATGGTATTGTCCATAACATGTAATTTTAAGTTATCTTAATTCCTAAAAGCATCCAAGCATTCTACTTTTCCAACTTTTGTCCCTTTACTGCATTTACTAAGAGTGATATACAATGAACTATTGCTTCACTAATAATATAACGACTTCACAATCTTGCCCACTCAAATAAAAAAAAAGTTCTGAGGCACCTGTTATCTATAAATAAAAAAACAAAGAATAAAAAACCAACATACATGTCTTTCAACTAGAAAAAAATTGTTAAAACTTCATTGACTTACTACTTTTTCTACAAAACTGAAGTAATCTGACATAACTCAACTATCTATTGATATTCCTATTAAAAAGAAGTATGGCAAACCAAATATCAACAAAAATACTACCTGTATTAACCTAATCAAACATTAAAGTTCCACTAGGATACATCAACAAAATTTACGACAATGACTAACAGTCCTGGTATGCAAAGAAAAAGCTGAGAGTTTCTAAGGAAAGTCAAGCCACAAATGTATTCTATCCTCATAGTTTCAAAGCCAAATCATATATAATTCAATCACAGTGATGGCTCAATTAAGGAAGAAGTATGGGATTTCACAAAGAAATAACCACTAATGAAAATGTGAACTTGCAAAGGCAGAGAGCACACAATTAATCTTGGAAGCTACCTTATGCCACAAACCAGGAATGGAGAATCATAAAATGGACACTTAAATTTTTCCTAAAATGAGATCTACAGGAACAATGAAAATTCAAAAACGTTGATAGATACATGGCTAACAAGTCTTATTCATTTTGTAATTGAATTCAAAAATGTTGATAGATAACATGGCTAACAATTCTTATTCATTTTGTAATTACAAAGTTACGGACAACTCAACAGCTACTGTAAGCTTACTGGAATTCCCCACGCCATCCCCCAAAACTACTTAAATTTCACAAAATTGTTCAGCAACCTAAATATAGCTTAAAAGGAAAAGGTAGCTAAATAATTCTGAAATCCTTTTAGTACTACTATTAAAAATCTTGTAACAAGAACATATCATTTAACCAGTTAGTTAGGGTTTTGGGAATTTCCAAAATAGATTTTGAGCTGTCTTCATCCAGCATCTTAAAGAAAACTCTAAATAAGAGAAGTAAAAAAGACCTAACAAACCAGCATTGCCAAGTACGCTATTTCAAAACTAGTGAAGATTCAATTTCCTTCTACAGTACTTCAAAGCTACATAGGATATGAATTTCTGCTATACCTTGGATCATGAAAAAAAGCTATATCATGTCCATATTGGCCACTAACCCATGAAATAAAAGAGCACTGTAACAAGATAACACACTGCTCTACCCAAAGATCCATCAATAACTATCTATACATCACATAATTCTACCACAGTCATTGTGAAGCCTCGCCGAGATAACATCCCATGAGTCGTAGATCCAATTTGGACTATCACAGTTGTGCGAGAAAATTGTGATCATATAACAGTGAAGGACGGCTGGCAAACAGGCAGCATCGCAAGGCAAGCTTCACTCTACTTACAGTGTGTGATAGCTGCGGCCATTTCGGGACTTGTAGAAGTGCCAAGCTGCATAAGCAACAGCTACTATTGCAATAGCTAGAACCATGCCACCTAAACAAAAAAGAAATAGCATTCCATTATGAAAGACTTCTCAGTTAATTTTAATGATTACAAAGGTACATGTCCCATGAAGAAAGGGCATTTATACTAAGAAAAAACTTAACTGTATAAAGGCACTAGAAACTCAGTATACAGAACCATTTGCAACATTAACTAGAACTTTTTATTTATTAGCTATAGGCATTTACATTTGCTAGGTAAGGATCTTCAGTACTGACAAACTTTAAATATTCTGATCATATTGCAAATGCTCTAAATA